>NC_057809.1:213546298-213815400 GCF_018294505.1 Triticum aestivum
TTTTTTCAGGATTCCATGCCAAGAAATCTGATTCCTGCCGTGGCGATGTTCTAATCCGCAAGATGGCCTCCACATCAATCGGGGCGAAAGTCGCTCGAATTTTTGATTCATCCCACACTCCGTGTTGATCCAGCAGACTAGAGACTCGGTTTAGGCGAGAGCGGCCTCGGGGGCTAAGTGGCTTAAGCGTTGATGAGCGAGGGATCCAGTTGTCCCGCCATATCCGAACCGAAGCTCCGTTTCCTATCCTCCATATCATCCCTTCCTTGAGTAGCTCAAGGCCATAAGCAATGGCAGACCAAGTCGACGATGGCTGGCCCGCGAACACTGTGTCCAGAATATTGCCTTGAGGGTAGTATCGTGCCTTGAGCACGCGGGCACACAAACTATCCGGGGATTGGATTAGTCGCCACGCTTGGCGGGCCAGAAGAGCTTGATTGAACACCCGCATGTCCCTGAAACCCATGCCTCCCTGCGCCTTGGTTCGTGTCATTTTACCCCAACTCAACCAATGCATCTTCCTCTTCCCGTTCTCTTCACCCCAAAAGAAGTTCCGGATCAGCTTGCTTAGATCATCGCAGACTGACATGGGTAGTTTGAACACTCCCATAAGATATGTGGGTAGTGCTTGTGCCACCGCTTTGATTAAAACTTCCTTCCCACTCTAAGAAACATAATTATCTCCCCACAACATGATGCACTTGGTGAGACTCGATTGAAGGTTTTCGAACTTGCCCCTGTTCATGCGACCTTCTGGAGTTGGGAGCCCCAGATATTTGGACTCAAAAACCTGCTTTTCCACCTAAAGTGTTTGGCGTACTGCTTGTTGGTCCGCTGGTGAACAAAGCTTACTGAATTCAATTGAGCATTTGGTAGGATTTATGAGCTGGCCTGTGCAAGTGGCATAAGTGTCAATGACATGCTTAACACGGGCTGCTTGCTCCTCTGTGGCCTTGAAGAATAAAAGTGTGTCATCTGCGAATAGGAGGTGGGACACTCCTGGTGCACGGCGGCAGACTTTGACCGGTGTTATACCCCTGCTATTACCTCGGACTGAAGCAAGGCAGACAATGCATCAGCAACAAAAAGGAATAAAAACGGGGATAGCGGATCACCTTGACGAAGGCCTCTTGATGGGGAGAATGCTTCCAATGGTGCTCCATTAAATTTTACCGAGTATCTCACCGTGGTCACGCACACCATAATCCATTGTACCCACCGGTGAGCAAAGCCCATCTTTTGCATTGCCTCCTCCAGAAACCTCCAATCAACACGGTCATAAGCTTTAGACAAATCGACCTTGTATGCGCAATACTGATTTTGTGGTGTTGCTCCATGCTCCAGGAAATGAAGACACTCAAAAGCGAGCAGGGCATTATCTGTAATGAGCCTGCCTGGGATAAAGGCGCTCTGGTTTTCTGAGATCATCTCACCGAGAAGAGGACGTAGTCTATTTACCAAGCACTTGGACACCACCTTGTAAAGAACGTTGCATAAACTTATAGGCCGAAAGTCCTTTAGTTCAGTCGGGTTGTCTACCTTCGGGATAAGCACGATAGATGTTTCATTGATCCCCTCTGGCATGTGTCCTGTTTGGAAAAACTTTATCACTGCATGAACGATGTCCGCTTTAATCAAGCCCCAGTTCCTTTGATAGAAGCGAGCCGGTAGACCATCAGGCCCCGCCGCCTTGAGTGGCCCTATCTGGAACAAAGCTGCTGATATTTCTTCCTCACAAAAGTCCCGACAGAGCTGTGTGTTCATTTCCTCCGTCACCTGGTTCTCAAACAAGCTAATTATGGGATCAGGGACTAGCGATGGGTCCCGTGTGTATACTGATTTGAAATATGAGACCGTCATTCTTTCCATCTCGCTCGGTGTGTCCTAAACTACACCATGTTCGTCCTTCAGCCGAACTATTTTATTTCTGCGCGCGCGCCACACTGCTCGCTGATGGAAAAATTTGGTGTTGCGGTCTCCTTCTTTGAGCCATGTGATACGCGAACGCTGGAGCCAGAGCATTTCCTCTCTGTAAAGAATTTCATTCATACGATCTGTAGTGCAGCGGATATCTTGGGCTGGCGCATTTGTGTTCCTTTGCTCAGAGAGTGTTCTGCGTAACTGGCTGAGCTCACGCATCACGTTGCCGAACTTGTGATTTCCCCATGCATGCATGCGATCCATCACCTCCTTGAGGGTTGCATGTACAGCCGCAAGGTCAGCTCGATTCTCCACAGACTGCCAAGCCTCAGCAATCACAGCAGGCAGCGCCTCTTCTCTTTCTCAACAAATTTCATATTGCTTGCAGCGCTGGGTACGAGTCGGCCGGTTCTCCTTGTTCAGTGACACCAGAACAGGGCAGTGATCAGACGCCAGTGACACGAGATGCACCACTGAAGTTTCAGAGAAAATATCTCTCCAGCTATCATCCGCTAGCGCACGGTCGAGCCGTACTTTAACATTACCATTCCTAGCTCTTCCATTATCAAAAGTATAAGGCAGCCCTTTAAAACCAAGATCATGTAATCCACACAAAAGCAAGGCATCACAGAAGGCAGCCATCAAGGACTCTGCACGTAGTGTTGCTGAGAAGTGTTCATACTACCAGAGAGCCTCATTAAAATCCCCCACTGCAAACCACGGCAGCGATGACGTAGCGCGAAGTGAACACAAGGTAGACCACATGTGCTGACGGTTTTCTTGCCTCGGTTCACCATAAACGAAAGTAGCATGCCACAATGGATCAGACGGTGACGCACGCATGTAAACATCGATAAATCTTTCATTCGAATCTTTTACTTCGACGTACATACTCTCATGCCAGAACAGTGCTAGCCCACCACTCAAGCCAATACAATCGACCCCAGCATAGCCACTAAGCCCTAAGCGGCTTCTAAGACGACGCATACGGACACTTTTTTGACGAGTTTCACAAAGAAAGATAACTTTGGGAAGATGTGCCTTTGATAGGACACACAGTTCACGAATTGTCGCGGCGTTCCCGGAACCACGACAATTCCAGCTTAGGACATTCATGTCTCCCGACGGGGCGCCACACTCGGCCCCGTCAGTTGACCGGCAGCCCCTAGGCCGGTTTCTTCCATAGACTTGCCCTCCACCTGTACTTGTTGCCCACCCTTGTTGGTTTTCACCTTCATATTACCCCGATTCTGGTTGTCACCAGACTGCTCGTCAGTAAACGAAACGGAGGCCAGGGAGTCAGTACTTTTCCCTAGTACTGAGGTAGCTACTGTCATCGTCATATCATAGTCACTAGAGGAGGTTTCCAGATTGCTCAGATCACGTATGGCCAGAATCATATCCACCGTATCCACCTCACACGCCAGGTTGTTTGCTTCATCCTCTTGCTGAATTTGTTGTCGTAAAATCCTTGTCATGTCAGCGGTCCACTGCTCAGCGACAATGGTAACAAGTGTGTTCGGGGTCACCGCCGCAGGGTTCACAGACTCCCCATCAGCCGGCTTCGGGCGGGTAGCGTCCACAAAGGGAGCCCCGTTGTCGCCCCCACCAGCGTCCAGGTTTACGGCAAACATCTCCGGGGTGATCACCATAGGTGGCACTGCCATTGCCGCTGCACTCGTCGTCTTCCACGGTCGCCGGGCCGGAAGGGACACTCGATCTGGTGGATCACAGGGCTTGAGGTGTGCTAGGGCGGTCACCCCATGGATCGATGAGTATTCACCAGCCGTCCCGTTATTATTCTTGGGGGGTAGACTAGGATTGGTGGTGTATGTGGACTCCCGCGGTTGTGTGAGAACGGGATTTGCCTTAGACTCCTTTGCGATCTGATCATCAACATGGCCGCCAAGAACACGAGGATCCAGCGGTGCGGGGGCGGACGAGGCCGCAACAAGTCCATAGTACGCCATTGCGGCGCACATGGAAACAGCGCCAGCGGCCGCGAGGCCAGGGCCAGGCGGCGGCGGCGGCGGTGGCGGGGGCGTCGCCCCTGAGTCGCCAAACCCTAACATATCGCAGAAAGCCGTGCTATTTGACGATCTATTATACATACATGCATAATTGCCATGAGTTAGATCTTGGATCCACCTACGATGTTAGAAGTTGACCATAGTGACTGTTTTCAACATTTTTGCAAAGCCTATGTGTTAAAGCCGAATAGATGAAAGGTACACTTTGTTCTTGGACTGCAAGGAAATCTTGCTAAAGGTGGTGGCAAGGCAATATATTAGTTCTCAATTTCTAAAAAGAGTGTGCAAGGAATAACATATACAATGCGAAAGTGCTAATGTGATCACGAGCTGAGTGGTCTCGTTATCTGTACCACATGCGTCTCTCGTGATGCGCGGAGGTGGTTCTGTCTTTCCATCTGGAATCTCCCGTCCATAATTTCTATTATGGCCCATGGCCCACCAGCCGGACACAATGATGGATACGCCGTCAGTCGACCGCACCACGGAACAGAAATTCGGTGTCGCGAATCAGAAATTTGTCGACGATGTGAGCCGGTTCCGAGGAGATTCTGGACTAACCGAGGCACCTACTTCCATTCAATGCAAATGCATCTTCCCGTTGGAGGCAGCAATCCCCCCTCCCCAATCTTCTTAATCCCCTCCACCTAGTCGATTCCTCACCCAGATCTGCAGCTACATCCTATCCAATCCGAGCCATTGCCAGCAACATCTCCTTCCCAACCATGTCCGCTTCATCGTCATCTGTAAGGTTAGGATGGGATCTTGCCCCTCGTTCCTTGTACATAGTGCGGCGGGCAGGTCTACACCTGGATTGCTCGATCTGGAGTGAACGGTGGGCATCGCTTCTACAAGTGTGTCAACAAGGATGTAAGTTATCTACCCAAAACTGGAGATGCTGGTTACCTATTCTTAAATGTTTATACTGATTTATGCTTGGGATCTCTGATTGCAGAGGTGTGGATACATGATATCTTCTGATTGCAGATTGTCCAGCTGTCCTCGTGCCCAGCTGCTGGCTAACCAGCTGGTTGCATATTGCCAAGTTGTCCCCGCGCATCTCCCGCTGGCAGCTTACTTGCACCGACGAGTTATACCTGGCGAACCAATCGAGCAATGAAAGCGGGGAGGGGAGATGGCGACATATGTCCGAGCGGAGCAGCTGCCATGGAAGGGGAAGGATCGGGCGTACCAGGCAGGTCTTCATGGCATGCACAATGATTGATAAGATAGTCTTATCTTAAGTCTTGCACGTAATTTAGAGATGACAAAAGGAAAAGTCTACAATGGGTCATCTCTTAGCCTTATCTTCAATAACTAGCCATTCCTAAAAATGTGATGAGACATATTGTGCTAAGAGATCATCTCTTTGTCTTCTCTTAAATAAGAGAGACAAGCCTTTTCTTATGAGTTCTCTCTCCTCCACCTCATCGTTTATCCTACGTGACACTTCTAAGATAGCACCATTGTACATGCTCTCGGGCTGACACGTCACGTGTGATTGCACTTGCGCTCACCAGTGTGGTTGGTACAGTCATAATGTCGTGTCAGCCCTTGTTTTGCCATGGACTGAACCACCAGAGTATATATGAACCACAACACACTTGTACATTACATGAATCATACGTTACGACACTGTTCACTGAAACATTTTAATCAACCATCGCCGAGTCATGCATAAGCAATCAATAAATAAATAGTTTCTCCCCCAGTCCAACTCCTGCATAAGATGATCACCATACAGACACCCCAAGACAAAGCAAGGCAAGTTGACATGCGGATATTCTTCAGACAAGTTCATCTTATTCTGAAAGAACACAACTCATAAGGATTCCGGATACATCACAAAATAAAAATACAGTACTCATTGTAGCTCAACATAACACAACGAGATCAGCTCTTGAGCCTGAGCTCGGCCACTTTGTGGTAGCTGTTCCTATGATGCCCTTCAACACCACAATTCTTGCATCTTCTAGGCTTTCGAGGCTGTTTTGGCACGTCCCCGCGATCAGGACACGTTGTTCACTTATGTCCCTCTCGTCTGTATATCATAGAAAATCTTGTTCTCTTACTGAGACCTTCGTGTGGCGCTTTCTCTCGACTTGTCGTATGCCTACCCATTTCCTTCCTCTTGGATGGAGGCAATAAGCCTGCCAGCAAATTCCTTGATTCATTTCTTGAATTGATATCATCGTTCACCATCGCTCCAGTCATCTTCACATCAACCCCCACTTGCTCACCTTCCGCTTGATCTTGGTTGACAACAACACCATTTTCAGCCATCCGGTCCTCTAGGCCTAGACCATCTCTAATCTCTGCAAATGGCTTCATTTCTTTAGCACAATGCTGGAACAATGCAACCAGACGTTCATATGCTTGTTGATACGTCTCCGTCGTATCTATAATTTTTGATTGTTCCATTCCAATATTCTACAACTTTTACATACTCTTGGCAACTTTTATACTACTTTTGGGACTAAGATATTGATCCAGTGCCCAGTGCCAGTTCCTGTTTGTTGCATGTTTTTTGTTTCACAGAAAATCCATATCAAATGGAGTCCAAACGGGATAAAAACTTACAGAGATTTTTTTGAAATATATATGAATTTTGGGAAGTGGAATCAATGCGAGACGATGCCCGAGGGGCCCACGAGGGTGAGGGGCGCGCCCGAGGGGGTAGGGCGCGCCCTGGGCCCTCGTGGCCACTCAGTAAGGCGGTTGGTGCCCTTCTTTCGCCGCAAGAAAGCCAATATCCGTATAAAAATCGTGTCAAAATTTCAGCCCAATCGGAGTTACGGATCCCTAGGAATTTAAGAAACGGTGAAAGGGCAGAATCAGGGAGCGTAGAAACAGAAGGAAACAGAGAGAGAGAGATCCAATCTCGGAGGGGTTCTCTCCCCTCCGCCGCCATGGAGGCCATGGACCAGAGGGGAGACCCTTCTCCCATCTAGGGGGGAGGTCAATGAAGAAGAAGAAGGGGGGCTCTCTCCCCCTCTTTCCCGGTGGCGCCGGAACGCCGCCGGGGCCATCATCGCGACAACGATCTACACCAACAACTTCACCGCTGTCATCATCAACTCTTCTCCCCTCTATGCAGCGGTGTAACCCCTCTTTTACCCACTGTAATCTCTACTTAAACATGGTGCTCAATGCTATATATTATTTCCCAATGATGTATGGCTATCCTATGATGTTTGAGTAGATCTGTTTTATCCTATGGGTTAATTGATGATCGTGATTCGTTTCAGTTGCATGTTTTATTATTGGTGTTGTCCTATGGTGCTCTCCATGTCGTGCAAGCGTGAGGGATCTCCGCTGTAGGGTTTGCAATATGTTCATGATTTGCTTATGGTGGGTGGCGTGAGTGACAGAAGCACATACCCGAGTAAGTAGGTTGTTTGCGTATGGGGGTAAAGAGGACTTGATGCCTTATAATGCTATGGTTGGGTTTTACCTTAATGATATTTAGTAGTTGCGGATGCTTGCTAGAGTTCCAATCATAAGTGCATATGATCCAAGAAGAGAAAGTATGTTAGCTTATGCCTCTCCCTCAAATAAGATTGCAATAATGATTACAGGTCTAGTTATTGATTGTCTATAGACAAATAACTTTCTCGTGACAAAAAGCTCTCTACTGAAACTAATTTAGTTGTGTCTTTATCTAAACAGCCCCTAGCTTTTATTTACATGCTCTTTATTATCTTGCAAACCTAGCCTACAACACCTACAAAGTACTTCTAGTTTCATACTTGTTCTAGGTAAGGCGAACGTTAAGCGTGCGTAGAGTTGTATCGGTGGTCGATAGAACTTGAGGGAATATTTGTTCTACCTTTAGCTCCTCGTTGGGTTCGATACTCTTACTTATCGAAAGATGCTACAATAGATCCCCTATACTTGTGGGTTATCAAGACCTTTTTCTGGCACCGTTGCCAGGGAGCAATAGCGTGGGGTGAATATTCTCGTGTGTGCTTGTTTGCTTTATCACTAAGTGGATTTTATTTGTTGTTCTAAGTTGTTCTCTATCTTTAGTTATGGATATGGAACACGAAATAGCAAAAAAATTAGATTTACTTGCTACTTATGGAGATGGGGAACCTCCTAAAACCCTCGATGCTCATTATGTGAAAGATATTATGCACTACTTTAACAATCCTGAGAAAACCCCATTTAATTATATAATGGGAGACACGTTGCATCAACGTGAATACTTTAGGGATTACCGCTTTACTCAAAAGGGAAACTATTATGGGATCAAATTTATATGTTGCATTGGTATGCTCGGCAACTATGCTTGAGATATGATTATACTTGTTGCTCTAGGATGAAGGCTCCACAACTTCCCTTTTAATGTAAATTTAATGATAATGAAACCTTAGCTTCTTATGCTAATGGTATATATGATTACTATGATGTGCAACGAATAGAAGAATTTGTTGCTTTTAAGGGTTCTTGTGAAATTGAATCTTTGTTTAAAGAGTTTGAAGATTTTGATGATTCAGTTTATTGACCTAAAAATTTAGCTATCCTTAAATATAGCTATGATAATTATAAATACAATTATGATATTGATGAATTTATTGAGAAAGTCTCCGCTGTCCGAGAAGAGACTAAATTTTGCAGGAGTCTATGGAAGAAGAATTGATGAAACTGTGAGCTCATTGGATGAAAAAGATGATGGGGAGAGCGAAGAACAAAAGGAGGAAGATTGGATTAGCTACCCGTGCCCACCTTCTAATGAGAGTAACTCTCCAACTCATACATTATTTAATGTCCCTTCGTTCTTACCGAAGGATGAATGCCATGAGAATTGCTATGATCCCGTTGATTCATTTGAAATGTCCCTTTTTGATGAACTTGATGTTTGCTATTCTTATGGCCAAGATGCCAATATGAATTATGCTTATGGAGATGAACTTGCTATTGTTCCTTATGTTAAACATGAAATTGTTGCTATTGCATCCACACATGATAGTCCTATTATCTTTTTGAATTCTCCAAACTACACTATATCAGAGAAATTTGCACTTATTAAGGATTATATTGATGGGTGGCCTTTTACCATTGCACATGATAATTTTG
Source organism: Triticum aestivum (assembly GCF_018294505.1). Taxonomy (NCBI): domain Eukaryota; kingdom Viridiplantae; phylum Streptophyta; class Magnoliopsida; order Poales; family Poaceae; genus Triticum; species Triticum aestivum. The sequence continues at coordinate 213,555,328 of NC_057809.1, forward strand.
ATGAATATAATATGCATGTGTTTGCTGCTCCTACTTGCAATTATTATGAGAGAGGAACTACATCTTCGCCTCTCTATGTTTCCAACACGATAAAATTGCAACAAACTTCTTATGCTATGCATTGGCCCTTACTTGATGTGCATGAATTGTTCTTGTATGACATGCCGATGCATATGAAGAGAGTTAGACTTCGTCATTGCTTGATATATGTTGCTTTGTGCTCACTACTAAATTCCAAATCACTTCTAATTCAAATTGGCTTTGATATACCTTAGGATCTGGGTGGATTCATTACTTGAGCACCTTATGCCTAGCTTAAGGGCTTTAAAGAAAGTGTTGCCAGGGAGACAACCCGGAAGTTTTAGAGAGTCATTTATTTCTGTTGAGTGCTTTTATAGAGTTTAAAAACAAAAAAAATAAAGAGGGGAACCCAAAACTTTTCAAAAAGGAAAGTCAAAGTGAGAGAGACAAGCATTGTTGAAGTGAGGGAGCTCCTTGAACTTTGTTCATGCTCACGGAAACTTTGTGAATCTTGATTACAGAAACTTCTCAACAAAAATAATTATCCCCTTGTACAATTCCATTGTATTATAAAAATAATGTGCCAAGATTTGCCTTTAGGATGTTTACATTGCTTGTTGGTTTGTGCGGTGCAAAATAGAAACTTTGGCTGTAGTGCGTGATTTTACATTTTTTACTGGAACATCAAATGGTTCTGAAACATTTTGCACTGTCTTTCTATACAAATTGTTTTTTTCCTAATTGTTTTCAGAATTTTTGGAGTACCAGAAGTATGGTGAATGTTCAGATTACTACATACTGTCATGTTTAAGTCAGATTTTGTTTTTGATGCATTGTTTGCTTGTTTTGATGAAACTATCGATTTCTATCACTTGATTAAGCCATGGAAAAGTTATATTACAGTAGCTACAATGCAAAAAATATATGAATTGGTTTGCAACAATACTTAGAGTAGTTATTTGCTTTATTATACTAACGGATCTTACCGAACTTTCTGTTGAGTTTTGTGTGGATGAAGTGATCTAGTATCGAGGAGGTCTCGATATGAGGAGAAGGAGGAGAGGCAAGAGCTCAAGCTTCGGGATGCCCAAGGCACCCCAAGTAAATATTTAAGGAGATTCAAGCGTCTAAGCTTGTGGATGCCCCGGAAGGCATCCCATCTTTCTTCAATAAGTATCGGTATGTTTTCTGTTTTGTTTCATTCATGTGATATGTGCAAATCTTGGAGCATCTTTTGCATTCAGTTTTCACTTTTCTTTGATGCACCATGCTGGTATGAGATAGTCCATGGTTGATTTATAGAATGCTCATTGCACTTCACTTATATCTTTTGAGTATGGCTTTATAGAATGCTTCATGTGCATCACATATATCATTTGAAGCTTGGATTGCTTGTTTCCCTACACATAGAAAATCGCCATTTGTAGAATGCTCTTTTGCTTCAATTATATCTGTTAGAGCATGGGCATATCTTTTGTAGAAAGAATTAAACTCTCTTGATTCACTTATATCTATTTAGAGAGATGACAGGAATTGGTCATTCACATGGTTAGTCATTAAATCCTACATAAAACTTGTAGATCACTGAATATGATATGTTTGATTCCTTGCAATAGTTTTGTGATATAAAGATGGTGATATTAGAGTCATGCTAGTGGGTAGTTCTGGATTGTATAAATACTCGTGTTGAAGTTTGTGATTTCCGTAGCATGCACGTATGGTGAACCGTTATGTAACGAAGTTGGATCATGAGGTATTTATTGATTGTCTTCCTTATGAGTGGCGGTCAGGGACTAGCGATGATATTTTCCTACCAATCTATCCCCCTGGGAGCATGCGCGTAGTACTTTGTTTCGATGACTAATAGATTTTTGCAATAAGTATGTGAGTTCTTTATGACTAATGTTGAGTCCATGGATTATACGCACTCTCACCCTTCCATCATTACTAGCCTCTTCGGTACCGTGCATTGCCCTTTCTCACCTTGAGAGTCGGTGCAAACTTCACCGGTGCATCCAAACCCCGTGATATGATACGCTCTATCACACATAAGCCTCCTTATATCTTCCTCAAAACAGCCACCATACCTACCTATCATGGCATTTCCATAGCCATTCCGAGATATATTCCCATGCAACTCCCATCATCATCATATACATGACTTGAGCATTTATGGTCATATCGCTTTGCATGATCGTAAGATAGCTAGCATGATGTTTCCATGGCTTGTCCGTTTTTTGATTTCATTGCTACGCTAGATCATTACACATCCCGGTACACCGTCGGAGGCATTCATATAGAGTCATATCTTTGTTCTAGTATCGAGTTGTAATATTTAGTTGTAAGTAGATAAAAGTGTGATGATCATCATTATTAGAACATTGTCCCATGTGAGATTATCAAAATAAAAGTGGCCAAAGAAGCCCCCCCAAAGAGAGAGAGAGAGAGAGGCCAACGAAGCCTAAAAAAGAGAAAGGAAAAAAGACAGAACAAAATGAGTGAAAAATAGAGAAGGGACAATGTTACTATCCTTTTACCACACTTGTGCTTCAAAGTAGCATCTGATACGTCTCCAACGTATCTATAATTTTTGATTGTTCCATGCTATTATATTATCTGTTTTGGATGTTTATAGGCTTTATTATGCACTTTTATATTATTTTTGGGACTAACCTATTAACCCAGAGCCCAGTGCCAGTTTCTGTTTTTTCCTTGTTTTAGAGTATCGCAGAAAAGGAAAATCAAACGGAGTCCAATTGACCTTAAACTTCACGGAACTTATTTTTGGACAAGAAGAAGCCCACGGAGTATAGGAGATGGACCAGGAGAGTCCCGGGCTTCCCACGAGGGTGGGGGCGCACCCACCCCCCTAGGCGCGCCCCCTGCCTCGTGGATAGCCCGGAGGTCCACCGACACACTTCTTCCTCCTATATATACCCATATACCCTAAAAACTTCGGGGAGCACAATAGATCGGGAGTTCCGCCGCCATAAGCCTCCGTAGCCACCGAAAACCAATCTAGACCCGTTCCGGCACCCTGCCGGAGGGGGAACCCTTCACCGGTGGCCATCTTCATCATCTCGGCGCTCTCCATGACGAGGATGGAGTAGTTCTCCCTCGGGGCTGAGGGTATGTACCAGTAGCTATGTGTTTGATCTCTCTCTCTCTCTCTCTCTCTCTCGTGTTCTTGAGGTGATATGATCTTGATGTATCGCGAGCTTTGCTATTATAGTTGGATGTTATGATGTTTCTCCCCCTCTACTCTCTTGTGATGAATTGAGTTTTCCCTTTGAAGTTATCTTATCGGATTGAGTCTTTAAGGATTTGAGAACACTTGATGTATGTCTTGCGTGGGATACCCTTGGTGACAATGGGGTATTCTATTGATCCACTTGATGTATGTTTTGGTGATCAACTTGCGGGTTCCACCCATGAACCTATGCATAGGGGTTGTCACGCGTTTTCGTCTTGACTCTCCGGTAGAATCTTTAGGCCACTCTTTGAAGTACTTTGTGTTGGTTTGAATAGATGAATCTGAGATTGTGTGATGCATATCGTATAATCATACCCACGGATACTTGAGGTGACATTGGAGTATCTAGGTGACATTAGGGTTTTGGTTGATTTGTGTCTTAAGGTGTTATTCTAGTACGAACTCTATGATAGACTGAATGGAAAGAATAGCTTCATGTTATTTTACTACGGACTCTTGAATAGATCGATTAGAAACGATAAATTTGAGGTGGTTTCATACCCTACAATAATCTCTTCGTTTGTTCTCCGCTATTAGTGACTTTGGAGTGACTCTTTGTTGCATGTTGAGGGATAGTTATATGATCCAATTATGTTATTATTGTTGAGAGAACTTGCACTAGTGAAAGTATGAACCCTAGGCCTTGTTTCAACACATTGCAATACCGTTTGTGCTCACTTTTATCATTAGTTACCTTGCTGTTTTTACATTTTCAGATTACAAAAACCTATATCTACCATCCATATTGCACTTGTATCACCATCTCGTGCACCTATACAATTTACCATTGTATTAGGTGTGTTGGGGACACAAGAGACTCTTTGTTATTTGGTTGCAGGGTTGTTTGAGAGAGACCATCTTCAACCTAAGCCTCCCACAGATTGATAAACCTTAGGTCATCCACTTGAGGGAAATTTGCTACTGTCCTACAAACCTCTGCACTTGGAGGTCCAACAACGTCTACAAGAAGACGGTTGTGTAGTAGACATCAAGCTCTTTTCTGGCGCCATTGCCGGGGAGGTTAGCGCTTGAAGGTATATCTTTAGATCTTGCAATCGAATCTTTTTGTTTCCTGTTTTAGCACTAGTTTAGTTTATAAAATAAAACTAAAAAAAATTATAGAACTGAGTTTGCCTCATACGCTTCATCTTTTTAATATCTTTCGTGAGTATGATGGAAATGAAAATTGTGCCAAAGTGTTAGAAGAAAAATGCGTTAAAATGTTTGGCACTAAATCTTTGAATGATGAGCATGGTTGCAATGTTATTAGTATGAACTCCTTGAATATCCATAGTACTAATGATGATTGCACTAGTTATGATGAAAATGTCTCCTATAAACATGTCAATCTTTGTGGAGTGCATTGGGTTTGCAAGTGCACACCAAATAGGGAAGATAGATATTACAAGAGGCATAAGCATTTAGAAACCAAATGGTTGCAAGAAAGGCTAAATGTTAGTGCTGAAAATTTAAAATTTCTTAGCCATACTTGTGAACTTTGCAATGAACATGGTCATTCAAATATCAAATGAAAATTGTTTCATGATCGAATCGTGTCCAAAAATTGTGATGACTTGATTTCCCTTGCACATTATAATGAACTTAGTTTGCTTTTGGGTTATGAGGAAATGAAACGTCAAACTAAGATTATTCTAGAATATAACCTCAAGAAATTCCTCGATATTGATCTAGAAGAAATTTATATGTATTGTGCGGTGAATTGCACTGAAAATCCTTATATTGCCAATTATATAAAGAAAAGAAAACAAATAGAAGATGAAGATAATACAAACGAAAGGGAATAGACTTCCCAATATCCTCCTATTATTTCTTATGATGAATCAGGTAACGAGGAGGAGCCTTCTATTCGACCAATCTCATTAATAGGGAGCTCCAAAAAGAGGATTGAACCCACACACGATGTGGTGAAGAAAAAGAAAAGAAAAAGGAAGAGAGGTAAAAAGATATCTCTCCCAAATAATGCTGCTCCTATTACTGTTGTGCCTCATGAAAATATAATTGTGGAAGATGATGCACTTGATGATGATCTCATTATGCCTATTGCTTGTTGTGATGATTATAATTGGGAAGATAATGATACTTCTTATGATCTTGAAAATCTTTTTGGCACTTTCTTGGAAGAATATGATAATTGCTATACTATTGGTGCTATCCATACTATTAATGACGAGGGTGATTATGCTTATGATATGAAAAGGCCCAAGCTTGGGGATGCTACGTTTAATGAAGATGATATTTTTAGTCTTCCAAGTTTTGACATGCAAATTTATAATGATGATAGCATGCCTCCTAATTATGATGATTATATTGATGAAAGTGGATTTGGAGAGGTCGTGACTTTATTTAGTAATGATTCCACTATCTTGGAAGAGGTTTCAATTGATTATGATGAGAACAAAGTTGCTACTTATGATGATTATTGTGATGACACTTATGCTATAAAAAGTAGTGATGATTATATTTATAAAACTTGTCATGATTATGATTACCCCTTTTCTGAACATTACTCTTTTAATATGGAAACAATTTATAGTATTCAAGTTTCTTATGATACTCCCACTATCCCGAATGAGAAGAATTTTGCTTATGTGGAGAGTAATAAAATTTCTATGCTTGTAGAACATGAAAATAATGCTTTATGTGATAGTTATATTGTTGAATTCATTCATGAATCTACTTAAAATTATTATGAGGGAGGAATGTATGCTTGTAGGAATTGCAATAATACCAAGTTTCCTCTCTATGTGCTTAAAGTTTTAAAGTTATGCTTGTTTTACCTTCCTATGCAAGTTGATTCTTGTTCCCACAAGTTGTTTGCTCACAAAATCCCTATGCATAGGAAGATGGTTAGACTTAAATGTGCTAGTCATATTCTTCATGATGCTCTCTTTATGTTTCAATTCTTATCCTTTATGTGAGCATCGTTGAAATCATCATGCCTAGCTAGGGGCGTTAAACGATAGCGCTTGTTGGGAGGCAACCCAATTTTATTTTTTCTACTTGCTTTTTGTTCCTGTTTAGTAATAAATTAATCATATATCCTCTGTTATGATTGTGTTTTTTATGTTTCAATTAGTGTTTTTTCCAAGTAGAACCGTTGGGAAGACTTGGGGAAAGTCTTTTTGATCTTGCTATAAAAAACAGAAACTTTAACGCTCACGAGAATTGCTGCCATTTTTATTTGGATAGTTATATTTAGTTAATTATTTTTTCAGATGATTAATAGATAAATTCATCATGTCAAGCAATTTATTTTAGAATTTTTGGGTTTCCATAAGTTTGCGTTAGCTACATATTACTACAGACTGTTCTGTTTTTGGAAGATTCTGTTTTTCGTGTGTTGTTTGCTTATTTTGATGAATCTATGGCTAGTAAAATAGTTTATAAACCATAGAGAAGTTGGAATAAAGTAGGTTTAACACCAATATAAATAAAGAATGAGTTAATTACAGTACCTTGAAGTGGTGTTTTGTTTTCTTTCGCTAACGGAGCTCACGAGTTTTCTGTTAAGTTTTGTGTTGTGAAGTTTTCAAGTTTTGGGTAAAGATTCAATGGATTATGGAATAAGGAGTGGCAAGAGCCTAAGCTTGGGGATTCCCAAGGCACCCCAAGGTAATATTCAAGGACAACCACGAGCCTAAGCTTGGGGATGCCCTAGAAGGCATCCCCTCTTTCGTCTTCGTTCATCGGTAACTTTACTTGGAGCTATATTTTTATTTACCACATGATATGTCTTTTACTTGGAGCGTCAATTTATTTTGTTAGGATTTTCTTGCTGTTTGAATAAAATACCAAGATATGAAATTCTTTAATGTTAGAGAGTCTTCATATAGTTGCATAATTATTCGACTACTCATTGATCTTCACTTATATCTTTCGGAGTAGTTTGTTGTTGCTCTAGTGCTTCACTTATATCTTTTTAGAGCACGGTGGTGGTTTTATTTTGAAGAAATAGATGAACTCTCATGCTTCACTTATATTATTTTGAGAGTCTTTAGAACATCACGTTAGTTTGCTTTGGTTATGAATTTAGTCCTAATATGATGGACATCCAAGAGGGATATAATAAAAACTATCATATGAAGTGCATTGAATACTAAGAGAAGTTTGATACTTGATAATTGTTTTGAGATATGGAGATGGTGATATTAGAGCCATGCTAGTTGAGTAGTTGTGAATTTGAGAAATACTTGTGTTGAAGTTTGTGATTCCCGTAGCATGCACGTATGGTGAATCATTATGTGACGAAGTCGGAGCATGATTTATTTATTGATTGTCTTCCTTATGAGTGGCGGTCGGGGACGAGCGGTGGTCTTTTCCTACCAATCTATCCCCCTAGGAGCATGCGCGTAGTACTTTGTTTCGATAACTAATAGATTTTTGCAATAAGTATGTGAGTTCTTTATGACTAATGTTGAGTCCATGGATTATACGCACTCTCACCCTTCCACCATTGCTAGCCTCTCTAGTACCGCGCAACTTTCGCTGGTACCATAAACCCACCATTTACCTTCCTCAAAAAATCCATACCTACCTATCATGGCATTTCCATAGCCATTCCGAGATATATTGTCATGCAACTTTCCACCGTTCCGTTTACTATGATACGCTCCATCATTGTCATATTGCTTTGCATGATTATGTAGTTGACATTGTATTTGTGGCAAAGCCACCGTTCATAATTCTTTCATACATGTCACTCATGCATCATTGCTATCCCAATACACCGCTGGAGGCATTCATATAGAGTCATACTTTGTTCTAGTATCGAGTTGTAATCTTTGAAGTTGTAAATAAATAGAAGTGTGATGATCATCATTAATAGAGCATTGTCCCCAAAAAAGAAAGGCCAAATAAAAAAAGAAAGGCCAAATAAAAAAAGGAAGGCAAAAAAAAGGCCAAATACAAATAAAAGGGACAATGCTACTATCCTTTTTTTCCACACTTGTGCTTCAAAGTAGCACCATGATCTTCATGATAGAGAGTCTCTTGTTTTCTCACTTTCATATACTAGTGGGAAATTTTCATTATAGAACTTGGCTTGTATATTCCAACAATGGGCTTCCTCAAATTCCCTAGGTCTTTGTGAGCAAGCAAGTTGGATGCACACCCACTTAGTTCCTTTTGTTGAGCTCTCATATACTTATAACTCTAGTGCATCTGTTGCATGGCAATCCCTACTCACTCACATTGATATCTCTTAATGCGCATCTCCATAGCCCGTTGATACGCCTAGTTGATGTGAGACTATCTTCTCCCTTTTTGTCTTCTCCACAACCACCATTCTATTCCACATATAGTGCTATGTTCATGGCTCACGCTCATGTATTGCGTGAAGATTGAAAAGGTTTGAGAACACCAAAAGTATGAAACAATTGCTTGGCTTGTCATCGGGGCTGTGCATGATTTAAATATTTTGTGTGGTGAAGATGGAGCATAGCCAGACTATATGATTTTGTAGGGATAACTTTCTTTGGCCATGTTATTTTGAGAAGACATAATTGCTTAGTTAGTATGCTTGAAGTATTATTATTTTTATGTCAATATTAAACTTTTGTCTTGAATCTTATGGATCTGAACATTCATGCCAAAATTAAGAGAATTACTTAGAGAAATATATTAGGTAGCATTCCACATCAAAAATTCTGTTTTTTATCATTTACCTACTCGAGGACGAGCAGGAATTAAGCTTGGGGATGCTGATACGTCTCCAACGTATTTATAATTTTTGATTGTTGCACGCTATTATATTATCTGTTTTGGATGTTTATGGGCTTTATTATGCACTTTTATATTATTTTTGGGACTAACCTATTAACCAAGAGCCCAGTGCCAGTTTCTGTTTTTTCCTTGTTTTAGAGTATCGCAGAAAAGGAAAATCAAACAGAGTCCAATTGACCCAAAACTTCACGGAACTTATTTTTGGACAAGAAGAAGCCCACGGAGTATCAGAGATGGACCAGGAGAGTCCCGGGCTGCCCACAAGGGTGGGGGCGCGCCCACCCCCCTAGGCGCGCCCCTACCTCGTGGACAGCCCGGAGGTCCACCGACGTACTTCTTCCTCCTATATATACCCATATATCCTAAAAACTTCGGGGAGCACAATAGATCGGCAGTTCCGCCACCAGAAGCCTCCGTAGCCACCAGAATCCAATCTAGACACGTTCCGGCACCCTGCCAGAGGGGGAGCCCTTCACCGGTGGTCATCTTCATTATCCCGGCGCTCTCCATGACGAGGAGGGAGTAGTTCTCCCTCGGGGCTATGTGTTTGATCTCTCTCTCTCGTGTTCTTGAGGTGATACGATCTTGATGTATTGCGAGCTTTGCTATTATAGTTGGATGTTATGATGTTTCTCCCCCTCTACTCTCTTGTGATGAATTGAGTTTTCCCTTTGAAGTTATCTTATCGGATTGAGTCTTTAAGGATTTGAGAACACTTGATGTATGTCTTGCATGGGATACCTGTGGTGACAATGGGGTATTATATTGATCCACTTGATATATGTTTTGGTGATCAAGTTGTGGGTTCCGCCCATGAACCTATGCATAGGGGTTGGCACACGTTTTCGTCTTGACTCCCCGGTAGAATATTTGGGGCACTCTTTGAAGTACTTTGTGTTGATTTGAATAGATGAATCTGAGATTGTGTGATGCATATCGTATAATCATACCCACGGATACCTGAGGTGACATTGGATATCTAGGTGACATTAGGGTTTTGGTTGATTTGTGTCTTAAGGTGTTATTCTAGTACGAACTCTATGATAGATTGAACAGAAAGAATAACTTCATGTTATTTTACTACGGACTCTTGAATAGATTGATCAGAAAGGATAACTTTGAGGTGGTTTCATACCCTACAATAATCTCCTCGTTTGTTCTCCGCTAGTAGTGACTTTGGAGTGACGCTTTGTTGCATGTTGAGGGATAGTTATATGATCCAATTATGTTATTATTGTTGAGAGAATTTGCACTAGTGAAAGTATGAACCCTAGGCCTTGTTTCAACACATTGCAATACCGTTTGTGCTCACTTTTATCATTAGTTACCTTGCTGTTTTTATTTTTTTAGATTACAAAAACCTATATCTACCATCCATATTGCACTTGTATCACTATCTCTTCGCCGAACTAGTGCACCTATACAATTTACCATTGCATTGGGTGTGTTGGGGACACAAGAGACTCTTTGTTATTTGGTTGCAGGTTTGTTTGAGAGAGACCATCTTCAACCTACCCTCTCACGGATTGATAAACCTTAGGTCATCTACTTGAGGGAAATTTGCTACTGTCCTACAAACCTCTGCACTTGGAGGTCCAACAACGTCTACAAGAAGAAGGTTGTGTAGTAGACATCAGCACCATGTTCTTCATATAGAGAGTCTCTTGAGTTATCACTTTCATATACTAGTATGCCTCTACTTGACTAGCTCGTTAATCAAAGATGGTTAAGTTTCCTAGCCATGGACAAAGAGCTGTCATTTGATGAACAGGATCACATCATTAGAGAATGATGTGATTAACTTGGCCCATCCGTTAGCTTAGCATGATGATCGTTTTGTTGCTATTGCTTTCTCCATAACTTATACATGTTCCTATGACTATGAGATTATGCAACTCCCGAATACCGGAGGAACACTTAGTGTGCTATCAAACGTCACAACGTTACTGGGTGACTATAAAGATGCTCTACAGGTGTCTCCAATGGTGTTTGTTGAGTTGGCATAGATCGAGATTAGGATTTGTCACTCTGTGAATCGGAGAGGTATCTCTGGGCCCTCTCGGTAATGCACATCACTATAAGCCTTGCAAGCAATGTGACTAATGAGTTAGTTACGAGATGTTGCATTACGGAATGAGTAAAGAGACTTGTCGGTAACGAGATTGAACTAGGTATTGAGATACCGACGATCGTATCTCGGGCAAGTAACATACCGATGAAAAAGGGAACAACGTATGTTGTTATGCGGTTTGACCAATAAAGATCTTCGTAGAATATGTAGGAACCAATATGAGCATCTAGGTTCCGCTATTGGTTATTGACCGGAGATGAGTCTCGGTCATGTCTACATAGTTCTCGAACCCGTAGGGTCCGCACGCTTAACATTCGGTGACGACCGGTATTATGAGTTTATGTGTTTTGATGTACCGAAGGTAGTTTGGAGTCCCGGATATGATCACGGACATGACAAGGAGTCTCGAAATGGTCAATACATAAAGATCGATATATTGGAAGGCTATGTTTGGACATCAGAATGGTTCCAGGTGAGTTCGGGCATTTACCGGAGTACCGGGGGGTTACCGGAACCCCCCGGGGAGTGTATGGGCCTTAATGGGCCTTAGTGGGAGAGAGGAGGATGCGACCTAGGTGGGGGCGCCCCCAAGCCCAATCCGAATTGGGGTGGGGGCCGCTGTGACACCCTCGATTCAATTGTACACTAATCATACACGCAAATGTGTACGATCAAGATCAATGACCCACAGAAAGATATCACAACACAACTCTAGACACAAATTAAAATAATACAAGCTTTATATTACTAGCCAGGGGCCTCGAGGGCTCGAATACATCAGCTCAAATACACAAGAGTTAGCGGAAGCAACAATATCTGAGTACAGACATAAGTTAGACAAGTCTGCCTTAAGAAGGCTAGCACAAAAGCAACAACGATTGAAAAGGCAAGGCCTCATGTCAGTGTCAAAACCGGCGGATCTCGGGTAGGGGGTCCCTAACTATGCGTCTAAGGTCGATGGTAACAGGAGACAGGGGACACAATGTTTTACCTAGGTTTGGGCCCTCTCTATGGAGGTAATACCCTATGTCCTGCTTGATTGATCTTGATGAATATGAGTATTACAAGAGTTGATCTACCACGAGATCGTTATGGCTAAACCCTAGAGGCCTAGCTTGTATGGTTATGATAATGTATCTCCTTCGGACTAAGTCCTCTGGTTTATATAAACACCGGGAGCATCTAGGGTTACACAATGTCGGTTACAAAGAAAGGAATCTACATATTTAGTCGCCAAGCTTGCCTTCCACACCAAGGAGAGTCCCATCTAGACACGAGTGCCGTCTTCGGTCTTCGTATCTTCACAGCCCATCAGTCCGGCCCATGGCTAATAGGACGGACGCCCGAGGACCCCTTAGTCCAGGACTCGCTTAGTAGCCCCTGAAACTGGCTTCAATGACAACATATCCGACGCGTAGATCTGTATTCGGCATTGCAAGGCGGGTTCCTTCCTCCGAACTCCAAGATAGTCTTCAGACGTATTTGAATGTGTCCGGACCTGTAACACAACACCACACACAACTGTGGAGAGAATATAATATTCCACGAGTCCAATCTGATGACAACTTTTATAACATGACGTCATGCTCGCTTGGTTTTTCGAACCGTCTCCTGTCCCACCGTTCCATGTTTCGAGGCACGGTTGCTATCCACGCTCCGTCGAAACAGAGATCGTGTCCCCTTATTGTGGGATTCTCATTAAGACAAGCGTGGGTAACCCAACCGTTCTTTTGGAAAGATCCCTTAGGAATAGGCAAGCTTTCAGCCTCAAGAGGAGGCGTTTTAAGCCCTGCTACCTTTATAGAGGAACCAAGGGCCGTCCTTTTTGACGCCAAACTTCTCCTCAGCCTCTCCAACCTCGAGTTCTAGCACCCAAGGTTTTGACTTCGTTGCTCCGAGATTCCTCATTATGTCCGGACCCATCCCTCAAGGCCGATGGGTGGCGTCCTCCGTTATAGAGGAGGATATTGCGAAGCTTCGAGCGGCCAAATACCTGACTACGAAAATCCACCACAGGCTTCCTGCTCAAGGGCAGGTTATCCCGACCCCCAGATCTGGCGAGAGGGTCGTATTCATCTCACACTTCCTTCGAGGGCTAGGGCTCGCTCTTGAGCCCTTCGTCTGGGGGCTAATGTTCTATTATGGACTAGATTTTCACGATCTAGCCCTAGAGTATTTCCTCCATGTCTTAGCATTCATCATTATGTGCGAGGCCTTCCTCTGAATCCCCCCATACTTCGTCTTATGGCTCAAGACCTTCAGTGTGAAACCAAAGGTAGTCGACGGGGAACAGGTGGAGTGCGGCGGTGCTGTAGTCAGCCAGCTCACCAACACTCCTTGGTAAAAAGGCTCTTTTACCAAAACTTCCAATCAATGGCAGCGAGAGTGGTTTGGAGCCCCGCAACACAAAGTGGGTAGTTGCACCCACGTTTCACCCTGGACCACTGTTGCAGCTTGCATCATGGGCCAACAAGGGGCTAGATTGGGGATCATTTGATGAAGTGCCGACTCTACAAAGCCGCATTCGAACCCTCCTCGAGAGGGATATCGATCTTGTCAGCGTGATTCAAGTAATGCTGATTCGTCGAATCCTACCATGCCAACGTAGGCCTCTCCGCATGTGGGAGTTCAATCCAGAAGGACCACGAACCCTCCAACACTTCTTTGGCATTACACACAAAGGGATGTGGAAATTGTTTTTCGGAAAACGAAAACATTGGCCGAACACCATGAGGACACAGGCCTCGACTGTAACCGTCCGGATACCCCGGTTAGCACTTGACTTCCGAACACCCTTTTTTTAAGTATGCCGTAATACATTACTGAGCAAACTATCTCCTTCCAGGGCCGGATAAAGAAAGCGGAGCTGATTAGGTGTCCGGTCCCCCTTCCCGAAGGTTCAGCGGATCCTATATTAACAAGGATGCTAGCCCCGGCACCGTACCAGATGCTTGTGAAGGAGGGAAAGGCAGAGAGGACCAAAGATGGCCCCCATCCCGAAGGTGTGCCAGACAAGATTCCATCGTTCAAAGACAAAAATGACGGGGAAGTCAACGTCTCTTCCCCCCATGGGAAGAAAAGGGCCGCCTCCGAAGATTGGGAGGAAAAGGCTCCTAAACGAGGCAAGATGCCTTCGTCGGGTGGCTCGGGCTTGGAGGATAATGTCATCGTGTAGTCCCATGAAGAGGACAAGCTTCATGCCAAATCATAAGTGAACAAGGGTGTTTTAAACACGTCCCGCCCCTTTCTTGTAACGTCTAGAATATATGTTTTTTTGTAGTCTGGCACGCAGTCTTCTTCAATAATCCTCTTCCTCGGGGGATCTTCTCCCAGAGATGATGGAAAGCGATACGCCTCCACCGATCTCCACACCCAACAGGGCGGACGACTTTGAGGTGTCGTCGCGGAGGGTCTCTCCCGATCAACAAGTGGTGCGAGGGGTGATGAAGACACAACCTGAAGGTGATACTTTGGTGGCCCAGGGTCCGGGGACCAACAATAGAGGCCCCGAACATTCCGGTCTACAGCTGGATACGAATAAACGGATCCCTTCAAAGGGAGGCTGTACTCCTTCAGTAGCCTCCGGAGACCTAGGGGCGCTGGATATATTGACGAACATGCTGCGACAGGCATCCGTCTTAGAGGAACATCGTACCTTGATGGGCACGGTGGTCGAAAAGGTCCTGGCCGTGAAATGCAGATTGAATGAGGCCTTCGTGGGCCTGCTAAGAGGCTTCGAGGTTTGTATCGTAATATGTTCGATTGTGTTTTATTCAAGAATACACCTATGTATAGATAGTAGCCCCTGAGACTCTGATTGGCTTCCCGAGGGAGGCGATCAGAGGATCAAAAGATATGCCCAGGAAGTAATATGATTAATTGAAACACATGCTGTGACATCCCCGGAAACTGTCCGGACTATAGAGATTGCGGATTACCAACACAAGATTGATGATGCAGATATTGATATCGCGCTTATCAACAGGCGTCTTGACGAGTCACAAGGTACGTGTTCGGAGCAATCCTTACATACACATGTTTGTAATATAAGCATGATGCTGAAAGTTGCATACTGGAATATGCATGGCTCCAGATGGTGCTGGCGCCTATCGGATTTCGGGTTCCGGTAGACCCTTGAGGTTCGAACACTAGGGTGCGTGCGGAGATCTCTCCCCTACCGATCTACGTCCAATCTCCTCACGTGATCTAAGCTGGAAACAACGAACAACACAAGGGACACAAGGTTTATACTAGTTCGGGCCACCGTTGTGGTGTAATACCCTACTCCAGTGTGTGGTGTGGTGGATTGCCTCAGGGGATGATGATGAACAGTACAAGGGAAGAACAGCCTCGCGAGAGGTGTTCTTGAGCCGGTGCGATGAACTATTTGGGTGAGTTCAGTCGCCTCTCTCTCTCTCTGCTAGGGCTCTACCAGATCTCTAGATGTCCTGCCCCCTTCTGCTCTGTGGTGGCTAGCTCTATTTATGGAGGCCTTGGGCCTCTCCCCAAATAATGAGCGGGAAGGGCGCCAACAATTGGCCATTTTGAAGGGGAACATCTAGTACAAGTTATCCTGACCAAAGGTGGTCTTCGGCTGCCAAAAGCACTGGTGATGACGCCGTCTTGGGCTCCACGGTGACCTCCTTCCTGCAGCTCTGCTGGTCTTGGTCACGTTGCACCGGAATGGTAACCTTTGCCCGATGCCTTGGCCTGTGCTTGCCCCCTTTGCACCAAAGGGGAAACAAGGACACTGCGCAGGCCGGTGCCCGCCTAGCGCCCGCCTGGTCTCGATCGTCATGGCTTGCGTCACGGGCTCCTCGCGAGGTACCCCTGCCTTGATCTCTCCGCCTCCTCGCAAGCCTGCCTGATGAGGCTGCCTCTAAGGAAGCTTCCGGTCGTCCGCCCCGCGAGGCTTGGCCCCTCGCGAGGGTCTTGAGCTTGAGCTGATGAAGATGGGACGCGTTGGGCCCCCACTTGAGCCACGCCGCAGGCCGCAAGCAGGCAAGTCTGGGGACCCCCGTTCCCAGAACGCCGACAGTAGCCCCCGGGCCCAAGGCGCGTCCGGGCTTGGCCTAGCAGGGAGCGAAGAGGCAAGCACGAAGCGCCGCGGGCCCAAAAAGCCTGCGGCCTTGGGCGCCGCGTGACGATTGATTGGTCGTGGACGTCTGCGCTTCCCCACGACGCCTTGTTACACGCCCAGCTAAGCGGACCCGTAGTTGCACACAATTGTTCCTCCTTTCCGCTGCGCGCTTGCCTCCTACCTTTCCTTCTTCTTCGAGCTCCAGCCTCCGCCGCCAATCCAGCTTGAGTTCTTCCTCCTCTTCACCGCCATGGTGCCGATGAAGAAAGGAAGGGGAAAGAAGTCCGCGCCTTTGCCCCGCACACCTCTGGCGGCGACCCCCGCCGTTGCCCGGTCGATCATACTCAATCCAGAAGCTTTGAACAAGGTCCGCTCCGCCCTTGCCACTATCTTCAACGAGTGTGGCAGGACTACAGTCTGGCCTGCGTCCCATGCCTCCCTTGATAGGATCGTCACGGAGGTCCGATTCTTCGCCGATGCCCTATGGGCGGGTCTGGTTCCCCCCTTTTGCGCCTTCTTCAATGCGGTGCTCTCCCATTATCAGATCCGTATGATGCACCTCGGGCCGGAGTCCATTACTCTTCTGGCTGTCTTTGCTTTTGTTTGCGAGGTGATGATAGGCATTCCTCCTTCCGTTGCCCTGCTGCGCCACTTCTTTTCCTTGCGCCTGAGCGACCCCACTCAGTGCTCAGGGTGTGTGAGCTTCTTAACCATCCCAGAGACGGCCGCTTCAGGGATCGACTTCGGCCTTCCTCCTCCTGAGGCCAGGTTCAGAGAGCGGTGGCTATACGTGGACGTTGGAGTGCCCAACCCTTTGCTCTCGCACCCGACCTCGCCTACTGTTCCTCACGCGAGTTGGGACCATGAGGTGCTCGCGAGCCCCCGACTCGCCTTCGTCTGGCGCCGCTTCCAGAGTTTGAGGGCGCTCAATGTGACAGCACCCAAGGTGGTGAAGGAGTTCCTCCAATGTCGCATTGCTCCTCTTCAGTGCCACTCTCGCCGGATGTGGGACTTTGCGGGGCATAGAGACCGCATGCGGCTTCAGGAGGAGGACTTGGCGCCTGAAGTGCTGCGGACGATGCTCAGGGTCTTGACTGGCGATCCTTCCCTAGGCAGCCTTTGGAGTAATGGTGTCCTCTTGTATCTTTGCTCCGGCAGGGCCTATTTTGTGAGGCAAATGCACAGCTTCGACGAGTGGGGGCTGCGCCCGGCTGGCTGCATGGGGCCTCACGAGAACCCAGCCGCCGTGGTGGCTCCCCCTGCTGCCCACAGTGGTCCTTCCTCGGGCGACAAGGCGGGGAGACAAGAATCGGCGGGAGTTGAGGCGACCGATGTCGAGGTGCCGACACCACGAGAAGCCTCGAAGGCGGCGTCTCCCGGGGCCCGCCCTGGAGCGGCGGCGGGTGCGGAGTTGCGGCCTATGGTTCCTGAGGCCGGGGCTCCCGAGACCCTAGCCGTTCCTCGCGAGGCGACGCCTGGCGGCGCCCCCCAGGCTGACTCCTCCGGCGCTGATCATCTTGACGCTTCTTCCGCACCAAATACCGACCCCTGCGCCGAGCGCTTAGGTCGGTTCCACGTAGACTTCGAGGCCCTCCGCAAGAGGAAGGAGGCCTTGGGTGGCAATGACCGCCCTTGCCGCTTGCTGAAGTGCAGGAAGTACTTTGCCATGGACGAGTAAGTCTTCTTCTTTCTCTGCTCATTTACTTTGCTATCCCTGTGACTGATTGTGGCCTTTCAGGCCCTGCCCTGCAAAACTCGCCGAGTCAGCCCGGGAGCCATCCCCCCAAGCTTTGCCTCCTCCGCTAGCCCTGGGCGCGCCGACCTCGAGCGGCACCCTTGCTGCCAGACCGGTTGGTGGAATGGTCCGTTCCATAGGGCACCTCGAGCCTGCGCGCCCGCTATCCTTTCTTCATGAGGCCTCCTGGGGCACATCCGGCTCGCCCCGCGTTCCTCCTCTGATCATAGATGGTGAATGGCTGAAGTCTGTCTTTGGCTCCTCCTCCGTGGGTGGACCGACGCCAGGCCGGATTCCCAGAGAGGTCCGTTCGGCGATGTCCAGGGCGCCAGCCCCCAGCCCCGCGCCAGGAGGGGGCTTGCCGCCTAGGGGCCCTCTGCATGCCCCAGTGGAAGAGGGTGATGCGGGAGACGTGCTTAGGCGCGCTCGGGAGAGACGCTCCCTTCGCGAAGAGTTCCTCCAGGGGGCGGCGGATGCGGTGACCCAGATCGGGGCAGAGCTTGCTGACGAGGATGCGCGCCTCGAGGCCGAAGGCTTGCGCCTTGCCGAGGAGAGGCGCAAACTAAAGGTAGCCATCGCCCTCGTGCGTCACCAACGTGATCTCGAAAACGCGAAGGCTGAAGCATCGCTGGCAGCTTCGCGGGAGGCCTATTCCCAGGCCATCGAGGAGGCTCGGGAAGCAGACCGACGGCGCAAGGATGCGGAGGAGCGCGCATGGGAGCTCCAGGCCTGGAGCAACTCCCTGGAGCAGCAAGTGGAACTGCGCCAGGCGGCCCTTGAGTCGATGGAGGGGGCCCCTATTGACCAGGCGGAGCTTCTGAAGCGCGAGGAGGTGCTGACGCTGGAGGCCACCGAGCGCAACCTTGATCTTGAGCGGTTGGAGACGAGGGAGCGCCTGGTGGTTCGGGCGGAGGATGAAGTTGCCGCGCGCGAAGCTCGGGCCCAGGAAGAAGTCGATCACCGCGTGGCGGAAGCTCGCTCGGCCTTCGAGCGCGAATACGAGACGACGTTGGGGCTGATCAAGGCCGAGGCTGAGGGCAGGACCGCGGCCCTCAGGGCCAAACTGGCCGAAGTGACACAGCGTGCGGACTCCTCCGCAGCCGCCCTCAGCGCAGCACAGGCGGAGCTGTCCTCTTCCCGGGCCGAGCAGCTTCTTCTCCAACAGAGGGTTGATGACGCCGAGGCCGTCGCGTAGCGGAATGAGGAAGAGATCCGTCGGCGGCGGGTTCTGGAGTGTGAGCATGCCCCCATGCTTCAAACGCTTAGAGAAAGGGCCAACACGGCTTTGGGCAACATCTGCGAGGCTGTCGCTAAGGAGCCGCACGAGGTCAACTACGCCGGCAACCCCCAGTTTTTCACCGATGTGGTGACGCTTCTGGAGAACCGCTCCGAAAGGTTCCATTGGCTTGTCGAAGAGAGGAGCCGAGCCTTGCTCGGGCGTGCATTCTCCCGCGTCTTCAGCTATCTACTGGGCAGGGACCCCCACTTCGACTTCGACGCTGCCATCGCACCCGTGCCCATAGCCGTCCGGGGCGACCTGGCGCGATGGGTGGATGACAATGTGGATGCCCTCGTCAGGGCCTTTGCATCTGATGATGACGGCGTGGTCGTGGCCACCAATGAAGGCGGTGTTGTGGACGAGCCTGGCGCTGACGGAGATGCTGGCGGCGGCGGCAATGTCAATGACGCCAGTGATGCCTCCGAGGATGCCCAAGAAGACGCGGTGAGTGATATGTCCAACTGACCGCATGTCACTGCTGTTTATCGTGCACGAAGAAGGTTCGGGCTTGGTCCTGAAGAATGTAAGAGCATTTTGGGAGGGGAAGCCCCGCATGTAAAGGTTTGCAATTAGTACCCTGGTAAGTATAACGTTGCCTGTGAACTTAGCTGCTAGCCCGGTGATGAGTCAGCTGACTTGTGTACCTTCCGACCCCGGCGAGTCCTGAGCGGGCTTGCGGGGGCCGTGGTACCTCAGGTGTCGCCTGATTAACTTGTAGATTCCGTGATGAGGACCTCCGGAAAGGGTGCGGCAACAGCTGTCCTGGCTGTAAAACGTGCCTGGCCCGGCCTGGCTCGCGGGGGGCCGGGGGGGGGGGAAGGGGGCAGCCGATGCTAACTTTGGACGCAAAGCCGAAACCAGAACGCAAGAGATTGCTCGAACGAGACTAAACACCCCTTCCCCCAAACATATGCAAGCATCAAGCTCAAATCCAACTTAAATCCAAATCGAAGAACTTTGTCAACAAGGAAAGGCAAAAGCAAAAGGCCGCGTCCGGCACCTAGTCTAGTCTTCGACGTCTTCTCACCAGCGCGGAGCTAAGTGCTGCCACTGGGCGTGGGCGGGAGCCCCTGAGGCCCAAGGGCGGCTCTCCGGAGACTCTGAGGCGTGTACAGCCCCACTCATTATTATGTGAGAGTGTCATGGGTGGCGAGCTTCACAGGCACTGGGCCTTCTTCATAGGTACCGGCCTTGCTTCATATCGGCAGACAAGGGCCCCTCCTTGCGCCTCACTCTGCCGCCATTGACGGCGACTGGAAACCAAGGACGACGCCAATGGGGCAGAGCGGTCGCCAGCGGTTCCCCTGACGACCATGGGTCCCCTGCCGGGGGCAGGCCCTGGGGCACCTCCCGGGCAAAGGGCCTACCTCCTGAGAACGCCTTGCTCCGACCGCCGCGGGGACGAACCCGAATCTCGGCCCCTCTCCTGCAGCCCCCTGCGCCCTCCCCCTGAGGGGTATGAAGCTGCAGCATTGGGGCAGCCATCTGCTGCGGCGACCTGTATCTCCTGTGACCCATGGTTAGCATAAGCTTGCTCCTGAGGGATGAATGGTACCCAATGGTTGCTGCTGCCGGTGTGGTTTTCGAGCCTCTCTTAGGGTTCCCGAAAGAGCTCGGCTTCTGGCGTCTCCTTGCCCCAGCCTGGCTTAAGGAATGAGACAGGATCTTCTTCCAGTACGCACCCCTGACCCACCATGTGGGGCACATAAGCTTCTGGGGCCATCGCCTCATGGGCCTCGCCGTAGCGCCCCGCATGCCACACAGTCTAGCTTGGAGCGCCGTCTTGGGGGTGATGGCGCGGCGGTCCGCCGAAGCCGAAGGCCATGGCGTGCACCCCTTCGCTGGCCTTAGAGGGGGCCGGCGTGACTTGTCGCCCGGTGCCGGCGGAGGTGTTGGCGCTGGACGGGCCCTGGAGTCCGCTGGAAGTTGCGTGCGTGCGCACGATGCCGCCATACGGCCTGCCTTGGGTCTGGGGTGGCAGCTGGACGCAGAAAGGAGGTGTTCCTGAGGCGGCGGCGTCCAGGAGCTCGGCTACTCGCTCCGACAACACGTCGCGGCCGCCCTCCAGCAGTCGGCACCGTAGCAGCTCTCGGGCCACCGTGAGCGCGGCCCTAGAATTCGCTTGCTCCCGTCGGGTGTACGACGCTGTGGCCGTGGCGTGGTTTGAGGCCCTTGCGACGTCCCGCACCTGCCGTGGTGTGAGGGCAGGCGGCGTCTGGCCGCGCCGCCCGTGCCCCGCAGCGCCCTGCGGAGCGCGGGCTGCCTAAGGCGCAAGGTTGAGGTTGCCCTAGGCTGGTGCCACGGCGTGGGCGAGCCATGCTGCCTAGCGGTCGGTGTTGGCAGCCGAGTCGCTTGACATCTGAACGGCGAGGCGAGGGAACGTGATGCGGAGGAGGAAGGATTCCGGTGCACCCCTACCTGGCGCGCCAAATGTCGGATTTCGGGTTCCGGCAGACCCTTGAGGTTCGAACACTGGGGTGCACGCGGAGATATCTCCCCTACTGATCTACGTCCAATCTCCTCGCGTGATCTAAGCTGGAAACAACGAACAACACAAGGGACACAAGGTTTATACTGGTTTGGGCCACCGTTGTGGTGTAATACCCTACTCCAGTGTGTGGTGTGGTGGATTGCCTCAGGGGCTAATGATGAACAGTACAAGGGAAGAACAACCTCGCGAGAGGTGTTCTTGAGCCGGTGTGGTGAACTGTTTGGGTGAGTTCAGTCGCCTCTCTCTCTCTGCTAGGGCTCTACCAGATCTCTAGATGTCCTCCCCCTTCTTCTCTGTGGTGGCTAGCTCTATTTATGGAGGCCCCGGGCCTCTCCCCAAATAATGAGCGGGAAGGGCGCCAACAATTGGCCATTTTGAAGGGGAACATCTAGTACAAGTTATCCTGACCAAAGGTGGTCTTCGGCTGCCAAAAGCATTGGTGATGACGCCGTCTTGAGCTCCACGGTGACCTCCGTCCTGCCACTCTGCTGGTCTTGGTCTCTGTCGGTGTCAAAACCAGCGGATCTTGGGTAGGGGGTCCCGAACTGTGCGTCTAGGGCGGATGGTAACAGGAGGCAGGGGACATGATGTTTTACCCAGGTTCGGGCCCTCTTGATGGAGGTAAAACCCTACGTCCTGCTTGATTTATTCTTGATGATATGAGTTTTACAAGAGTTGATCTACCACGAGATCGGAGAGGCTAAACCCTAGAAGCTAGCCTATGGTATGATTGTATGTTATTGTGTCCTACGGACTAAAACCCTCCGGTTTATATAGACAGCGGAGGGGGCTAGGGTTACACAAGGTCGGTTACAAAGGAGGAGATATACATATCCGTGCTGCCTAGCTTGCCTTCCATGCCAAGTAGAGTCCCATCCGGACACGGGACGAAGTCTTCAATCTTGTATATTCATAGTCCAATAATCCGGCCAAAGGATATAGTCCGGCTGTCCGGAGATCCCCTAATCCAGGACTCCCTCAGTAGCCCCTGAACCAGGCTTCAATGACGATGAGTCTGGCGTGCAGTATTTTCTTCGACATTGCAAGGCGGGTTCCTCCTCCGAATACACCACGGAAGAATTTGAATACAAGGATAGTGTCCAACCCTGCAAAATAAGTTCCACATACCACCGTAGAGAGAATAATATTTCCACAAATCTAATCTGCTGACTTGTTTTGGCAACACGACATTAAGCCATGGCCCGGTGATTACTTGAACCGTTTCCTTTAACTAGCTCCGCACATAACGCGAGGTAGTTTTTTGACACGTCTTGTCAAAGCAGAGATTGTGTCCCCCTTATTACGGGATTCTCATCAATACGGGCGTGGGTAACCCAACCGCGCCATCGATTACGGCGCTTGGGGGACAAGCGAGTTTTACCAGGCTATGGGGGCGCATAGTTTCGGCCGCCCATATAAAGGGACAAGGATTCACCTTTTCATCCACGCCTTCTTCCTCCTTGCTCACCCATTCTTGCGCACTCGAGCTCCAACGCCCAAGTCCACATCCTTCCCCTCAACCTTCTCCAATCATGTCCGGAGCGAGAGGTAAATGGATGGCTTCCTCCATTACAGAGGGACACATCAAGAAGCTGTGCGGAGCCGGATACTTAGCCGCGAATATCGTGCATCGGCTGCCCGTTACGGGGCAGATCGTCCCTACACCGGAACCTCATTAGAGGGTAGTTTTCCTCCACCACTTCCTCCGCGGTCTGGGGTTTCCCCTTCATCCATTCGTCCATGGTCTCATGTTCTACTACGGGCTGGACTTCCCTGATCTGGCCCCGAACTTCATCCTCAACATTTCGGCGTTCATCGTCGTCTGTGAGGCTTTCCTCCGCATCCGCCCCCACTTCGGCCTATGGCTAAAGACCTTCAATATCAAGCCGAAGGTGGTGGGTGGCCAACAAGCAGAATGCGGCGGAGCCATGGTGGGCAAGATGCCCAACATTATATGGCTTGAAGGCTCCTTTGTGGAGACCATAAAGGGGTGGAAATCGGCGTGGTTCTACATCACCGAGCTGCGCGACACCAAATGGGTGGCTGCCCCTGAGTTTCGATCCGGATTCCCTACACGGCTCACTTCCTGGAAAGAGAAGGGCTTGTCATGGGGTTTGTCGGTGGAGCTGGACGGACTCCAGAAATGTATCCTGAACATGAAAAGCAAGAAGCTCAAGCTTGTCAACATAGTCCAGGTCATGCTCATCCGCCGGATCCTCCCGTGCCAACAACGGAACTTCAACTTGTGGGAGTTCGACCCGGCCCAGCACCAGACTCTGAGCGAGCTCTTCGACATGACGCACAAGGACGTCTGGAAGGTGCTTTTCAAGGGCGCCGAGGTCCCTCCCTCTCTCACCGAGGACCGTGGGCTAAGCGCGAAGCGCCGAGCGCATTCAGTGAGTTTTATACATCCGGTAGGATATTTATTTCCCCTAGCTTAACCATGTGCGGGGTCTGATCTCCATGCCTTTAACAGGATTGGGTGGAGACGTCGGGGAAGATTAACTGTCCGGCCCCTCTGCCCGAAGACACTGCGGACGCTCTCTTGACGGAGATGCTGACTCTGGCTCCTTACAAGGTTCCGGAGAAGATCAAGAAGGCCAAGGGAACCCGAAAGAGTTCCCGATGCCAGGGTTTATCGGACTTATCATCCGATAACTCCGCGACGCACTCCTCCCCCGAAGACGAGGAGGAAGATGAAGATGTTCCCCCTCCAGTTGGGGGAGACAAGAAAAGGAAGGCCGCCCCTACCCCGGGGCCGAAGGGTCCAAGAAGGGAAGGACTCTCCTTCCAGACTACTCCACCACCGCCGCCGAAGGCGAAGACGAGTGGCTGCTCAGGGCCAAGCCCCTGGCAAAGTCGTAAGTATTCGGATACCAGAGTAACTCATAGCATTCCTTTGTCGCACCGCTTCTCCTAACGCCGAATTATGTTTGTGCAGACCGCCCCGAACCCGTATCGACGTATCCTCGTCGGACGGCTCCCTGGGCTCGTCGGATATGGATAGCGATCCACTTCCGACCGCCACCTCCCCTTGCCCTACGGACAACGCAGAGGTATTGTCTCAAGAGGCACCAGGTCGGGGGGAGACAGTCCCGGAGGCGTCTCAAGGCAACCTTCCGGACTTCGGGAGCAGAGGGGACAAGGCCCCCGAGGGCTCCGAGTTCGGCCCTTAGCCGAACACCGCGCCGGAACCTCCAATGGTTCCGGATTCGGGCAGGCGGCCTCCTTCCAAGAGGGGCAAGACGCCTGTACCGGTGACCTCTGTCCATCCAGAGGCGCCGGACAATCTGCTGGGAGCGCTACGCAGCGCTTCCATCAACGAGGAGCACCACACTATTATGAGTGCGGTGGTCCAGAAGGTTCAATCCGTCAAGAGCGGACTGACTGAAGCCTGTGCCAGCCTTTTAACAGGCTTTGAGGTAAGTGTTTGAAATATGGGGAAAAATATTACCGCATAGACAGTAGCCCCTGATGCTCTGTTTGGTGTTCACAAAGAAAAGGCGAACAGAGGATAAAAAAATATCGCAGGAGTCTAATATAAGTATGTCAATATGCGTGTGCAGGCTTCGCTGCTGGCCACTGCCGCGCAGACTGCGGAGGTTGCTGCATTGAAGCAGGACCTCGAGGGGTCCAAGAAAGAGCTCAGCCTTGCCAAGAGGCAGCTCGAGGAGAACAAGGGTAAGTAATACCCTGTCTATAGATATGTATATATAAAAGAAGACACGATTGCAAAATGACATGATCATCGTATATTTGCCAGGGGCCACGACCGAGGTGGCGACCCTGAAGCAAGCGCTATCCGAGGCCGAAGACAAAGCGGCCAAGGAGCGCACTGAGCGGGAAAGGCAGGAGGCACGGGTGGGCGAGGTGGAGCAAGAGCTCCAAGCTCTCGTGTCGAAGCATGAGGCGTTGGAGCGTGACTCGAAGACGCGAGAGTCCGAGCTTTCCACGACCCTCGAAAGCGCAAAAAATGCCAAGGCTGAAGCCCAGAAGGCCCTCCAGGAGATTGATGCGGTGAAGAAGATAGCGGCGGGTAAGGCATTCTATATGCAAAGCAAGCATATGAAAGTAAATTACCTGTTACTTACCCGAATCCAGAGCTCTCCAGGAGCATTCGTAGATTTGCCCCGTAGTGTGTCGGATGCCGCACAGTTTTACCAGGCCGAGGAGGGAGGCTCAACGGAGAAGCTGTTCTGGTCTCAGTATACTGGGACCGAACACCCGGTGCCTCTGAGCGACCAGCTAAAGCAACTGGTCGAGCTGCACAAGGCGGCCGAACATGCCATGAAGGGCTTTATAGTCCGGCTGTGGCCTGGCGACACCCTTTCGAATAGCTACTTCGGCTTGGTGAGGCGGCTTGTGGATGCCTGCCCACGGCTGGAAGTTGTCAAGCTGTCCGTCTGCATCGAAGGTGCACGCCGGGCTTTCGCCCGTGTGAAGGTGCAATGGGCCAAGCTAGACGTCGTGAAGCTGATCAAGGAAGGGCCGCCGGTGGGCAAGGAGCATGGCCACCCCGAGATGTACTATGAGGGTGTCCTGAAGGGTGCTCGTCTCGTAGCGGACGAGTGTACGAAAGATATAATATTCGAGTGAATTCGCTCGTGTAATCTTGTAGTTATGAAAACTTGTTCATATGCACTATGCAACGCTTGTTTGAATTTAAAATATTACCTTTTGTTCGACTGTTTATCAAATATGAGAGATGGCTAGTCGTCGGCTTCTGCCCCCGTGCCACGAGTGCTGGGTGTTCGGGATAAACCTGAGCACTCTTGTTCCTATTTTTGGGTCTTCGAGGGAGGCGCTCAGCACGACGAACAAGGAAATCGGACTAATAATGCTTTATCACTCTCACTTAGCCATATAATTCTATAATTTTAAATTTCAGCGAAGCCCCTAGTATCCGGAAGGCCGAATCTGGGGCGCGATACGTGACTTAAGCCGGACAGGGCCGACTCCTCGCTCTAAGCGGTATAAGTCTTTAAGGACTCGAAAACCTCTCGAACAACAACCAGTCTCTCGCCTTATCATGACAGTCAGTTTTAGCTTTCTCTACTGAGGTGCTTAGCCCAGCTGAACCGGGGCACAATCGCAGTAGTTCTCCCAGTGGTACCTTAGCCGATATAGCGGAACGTAAGGTACCAAAACATGGGAGCCGGGCAAACCGAACTATTGACCAAAGACATGATTCAGAGCTGATGCATATAATGCTATAAATTCGGGGTGCCGCACTTGTGAAAGTGTTCGGACTTCTCACACCATATTGTGGGGTATTTAAGCCCCTGGTGTATTGGTCGTACCAAAGTGTACGGTTGCAAGGTGTCAATAATGAACACACACACACACACACATATATATATATATGTATATATAAAGAAGAATGCAATAAAAGCCTTAATGCTATGCATTGTTTATTAAAAACGTGCATTAGAGCAGAATGATACAGGTAGTGCCATAAGCAAAAAGTAGGACTATGTCCCCTCCAAGGGCAAGCTGGGGAATAATATTAAAGTAAGTATTTCACTCGTTATCGTAATCCACCTGTGAGTTCCGTGGTGTGATGTAGCTTTCTGCCTCCTTGGTTGCTGCATCATGTGTTCGGCAATCATGCTGCCGGACAGGGTTTCCAGAGATTAATGTCTTGAAAGAGAGAAAAATAACAAAGCGGGAAGCCGCTAGTGCGGTTTAAGCCGCGTCTTGGGGCGTGCCGTAGTCGTGCCCCCTCCCTACCTGTGCCCATGGTATTTTAATGCGTAATTATGTACGCGTGGCACGAGTTTCACCGTTTGGCTTGAGTTGGGGTGGGGGCCGCATTGCTATGCTAGCTTGGAACGTGCCAGTCGGTCCTGTTGCCAATCACTCCGGGCGCGCTTGAAGGTGTTCGGGTCCTTAAACGTCGAACTAGTGGATTGCCTTAAGAGGCTGCTTTGCGCCTCCGCTGCAAGGGCCGCAGTGTGCTCCTCCGTCCGGAGAGAGCGCTCTGTGTTTCCATGGACTGTAATGACCCCCTGAGGTCCTGGCATCTTGAGCTTGAGGTATGCATAATGCGGTACCGCATTGAATCTCGCAAATGCGGTTCGCCCGCGCAGTGCATGATAACCACTGCGGAACGGGGCTATATCGAAGATTAACTCTTCGCTTAGGAAGTTATCCGGGGATCCGAAGACCACTTCCAGTGTGACTGAGCCTGTGCAATGGGCCTCTACACCTGGTATGACGCCTTTAAAGGTCGTTTTTGTGGGTTTGATCCTTGAGGGGTCTATACCCATTTTGCGCACCGTGTCCTGGTAAAGTAGGTTCAGGCTGCTGCCGCCATCCATAAGGACTCGAGTGAGGTGAAATCCGTCAATAATTGGGTCTAAGACCAGTGCGGCGAATCCACCATGACGGATACTAGTGGGGTGGTCCCTGCGATCAAAGGTGATCGGACAGGAAGACCATGGGTTGAACTTTGGGGCGACTGGCTCCAACGCATATACGCCCCTGAGCGCACGCTTCCGCTCCCTCTTGGGGATGTGGGTTGTGTATATCATGTTCACCGTCCGCACTTGTGGGGGGAACCTTTTCTGTCCTCCGGTATTCGGCTGCCGGGGCTCCTCCTCGTCATCGCTATGTGGCCCCTTATCTTTGTTTTTGGCAATTAACTTGCTGGCCTGCTTGAACACCCAACAATCCATATTGGTGTGATTGGCTGGCTTGTCGGGGGTGCCGTGTATTTGACACGAGCGATCGAGTATATGGTCCAAACTAGACGGGCCCGGAGTGCTTCTTTTGAATGGCTTTTTCCGCTAACCGGGTTTAGAGCCTTTGAATCCGGCATTGACTGCCGTGTCCTCGGTATTGTCGCTGTTAATGCGGCGCTTATGTTTGTTGCGACGTGACCTGCTACTGCTGTCCTTGGTATCCGAAGTACCATGGTTCTTTGATATGTTGTTACTGCGAGCCAGCCAGTTGTCTTCTCCCGCACAAAAGCGGGTCATGAGTGTCGTGAGGGCTGCCATAGATTTCGGCTTTTCCTGACCAAGGTGCCGGGCTAGCCACTCGTCGCGGATGTTGTGCTTGAAAGCTGCTAGAGCCTCTGCATCCGGACAGTCGACTATTTGATTTTTCTTTGTTAGGAACCGTGTCCAGAATTGCCTGGCCGATTCCTCTGGCTGCTGAATTATGTGGCTCAAGTCATCGGCATCTGGTGGTCACACATAAGTGCCCTGAAAGTTGTCGAGGAATGCGGCTTCCAGATCCTCCCAACAACCAATGGACTCTGCTGGCAAGCTATTGAGCCAATGCCGAGCTGGTCCTTTGAGTTTGAGTGGGAGGTATTTAATGGCGTGTAGATCATCACCGCGTGCCATGTGGATATGCAGGATGAAATCCTCGATCCATACCGCAGGATCTGTTGTGCCATCGTATGATTCTATGTTTACGGGTTTGAAACCCTCTGGGATTTGATGATCCATTACTTCATCTGTGAAGCATAAGGGGTGTGCGGCACCTCTGTACTGGGCTATATCGTGACGCAACTCCAATGAGTCTTGCCCGCTGTGTTCGGCCCAGCTGGATTTACTTTTACTGTATCCGGCGTGACGTTTATCGTCTCGCATAGTGGCGCGCCCTCGAGATCCGTAGATCGATCTTGCATGTTTTGCTTTGTCCTCCAATACGTCTCGCAGGTCTGGTGTATTCCCTCATGCCTTTTTATTTGAATGGCGTCGGGGTGCAGGCTGAGCTTTTGGCTGGAATGCCTCTCTATCGCGGCCACGAGGTGGCCAATCAACCGCGTCATATGCTTCTTACTCCAGTCGGGGTAGCAACTTGTATTTTGGGTAACTCTTGGAGGGGCGTTCGAGTTTATATTCCTCGGCCGCCAGGACTTCAGTCCATCTATCAGCTAGCAGATCTTGATCAGCTTGAAGCTGCTGCTGCTTCTTCTTAAGGCTATTTGCCATGGCTATAAGCCGGTGCTTGAAGCGCTCTTGTTCGACGGGATCCTCTGGCACGACGAATTCGTCATCATCGAGGCTTGCCTCGTCTTCGGAGGGAGGCATGTAATTGTCATCCTCCTCCTTTTCATCTGCCACTCTCTCAGGAGGGCTGGCCTCTCCATCCTCCTGTCCTAGATCATGCTGGAGGGGATAGTTGCCATCTTCGGCACTATCCGGAGTATTATTATCTCCTGCGCCGGTGTCACCACTTTTGCTTTGGCGGGACTTAGAGCGGCGCCGCTGACGTCGGCGCTTGGGTTGCTTCTTGGAGGGGTCATCCTCCACTGTCTCGTCGCCATTGCCTTCTTTGGGTGTGTCCACCATGTATATGTCGTATGATGAGGTGGCTGTCCAGTGCCCTGTGGGCAGTGGTTCCTCTTCGTCTCCCGCATCGTCGTCCATACCGTCGATGTCTTCGGAGTCGAAATCGAGCATGTCGGTTAAGTCGTCGACAGTGGCTACTAAGTGGGTGGTGGGTGGGCAGCGAATTTCTTTGTTGTGCGCATCCCAATCCTGCCGGTCATAATCCGGCCAGGACTCTCCTGACAAAGAGAGAGACCTTAGTGAATTCAGTATGTCGCCGAAGGGCGAGTGCTGAAAATTATCTACGGTAGTGAAATCCATGATCGGCGCCCAATCGGATTCGATTAGCAGGGGCGCGGATGGCCCAGAGTCCGGAGAAGAGTCCGGCGATGGGGAGTCACGGGCCTCGCAAAGGATAAGGTTGGTGTTCGGTTCGATCTCTGTTGAGGCTGCTGCCTCCACGGTGGGGTCTAACCACCCGCCGTCGGATGGCGTAGTTGGCTCCGAATTAAAGGTCGGGGCGGCTGCAGGTGCGGTCTCCAGGACACTGTTCGGTGGCAGAGCTAAATCATGCCCATCATGACAGCGCGGCGCACTCGGCAGGGGCTCGAATCCGTCGAAGATCAAGTCTCCGCGGATATCAGCCGTGTAGTTTAGGCTTCCAAACCTGACCTGATGGCCAGGGGTGTAGCTTTCAATCTGCTCCAGATGGCCAAGTGAATTGGCCCGCATTGCAAAGCCGCCGAATACAAAAATCTATCCAGGGAGAAAGGTCTCACCCTGGACTGCATCGCTAACGATGATCGAAGGAGCCATCAAGCCTGATGATGACGACACGGAGGAACTCTCAATGAAAGCACCAATGTCGGTGTCAAAACCGGCGGATCTCGAGTAGGGGGTCCCGAACTATGCGTCTAGGGCAGATGGTAACAGGAGGCAGGGGGCACGATGTTTTACCCAGGTTCAGGCCTTCTTGATGGAGGTAAAACCCTACATCCTGCTTGATTTATTCTTGATGATATGAGTATTACAAGAGTTGATCTACCACGAGATCGGAGAGGCTAAACCCTAGAAGCTAGCCTATGGTATGATTGTATGTTATTGTGTTCTACGGACTAAAACCCTTCGGTTTATAAAGACACCGGACGGGGCTAGGGTTACACAAGGTCGGTTACAAAGGAGGAGATATACATATCCGTGCTGCCTAGCTTGCCTTCCACGCCAAGTAGAGTCCCATCCGGACACGGGACGAAGTCTTCAATCTTGTATCTTCATAGTCCAACAATCCGGCCAAAGGATATAGTCCGACTTTTCGGAGACCCCCTAATCCAGGACTCCCTCAGTCTCATTGCACCGGAATGGTAACCTTTGCCCGATGCCTTGGCCTGTGCTTGCCCCCTTTGCACCAAAGGGGAAACAAGGACACTGCGCAGGCCGGCGCACGCCTGGTCTCGATCGTCATGGCTTGCATCACGGGATCCTCACGAGGTACCCCTGCCTTGATCTCTCCGCCTCCTCGCGAGCCTGCCTGATGAGGCTGCCTCTGAGGAAGCTTCCGGTCATCCGCCCCTCGAGGCTTGGCCCCTCGCGAGGGTCTTGAGCTTGAGCTGATGAAGATGGGCCACACTGGGCCCCCACTTGAGCCACGCCCCAGGCAGGCAAGTCTAGGGACCCCCGTTCCCAGAACGCCGACAGCGCCGTTGAGATTCTTTGGGCGGAGCTGGCCCAGGCCAAGGAGCAGGACAGGTTTAGTAATGCGGCTGCCGAAAAGGCATCGGCCAAGTTAAAGGTCGAACGAGCTACTCGACACCAAGACGAGGATAAAATATCCTCGATGGCGCTCGAACTAAAAAATGCTACCAGCCGCTGTGAATTCCTAGAGAAGGAGAATAAAGCCAAAGTGGCTGAGCTTGACAAGGCCTTGCGAGAGGCGAAAGAAGCGCGGTCCGAATCTAGAGTGGCCCGTGAGGAGATCCGGCAAGCTGGGGAGATTGCAGTTGGTAAGCCATTTTTATTACAGACTAAGTTCGGCGATTCGAATTATGCTCAGCATAACCAAGTGTGGAGTTCTCCAGACGTGTTTTTGGACCTGCCGAAGAGTTCATCCGATGCGGCGCAGTTTTACCAAGCACAAGAGGGATATGCAACGGAGAAGCTTTTCTGGTCACAGTTCGGCGCATCAAAGCGCCCTCTGCTGCTGAATGAACAAATGTCCCAATGGGCCGAGCTTCACAGGATGTCCGGCGCTGCCATGAAGAACGTCATACTTCAACCGTGGCCGACTGAGCCGATTCCGAATAGCTATTTCGGCTTGGTGCGGCAGCTTGCTGATGCGGTGCCACGTATAGACGCCGTGAAGCGGTCAGCGTGCATTGAAGGTGCACGGATGGCCTTTGCACGAGTCAAGACATACTGGGGGAAGATGAAGGCCGTCAATGTTGCAACGCAGGGTCCACCCAAGGGCAAGGACCATCACGCACCAGAGCATTACTTTGAGGACGTCTTAGAGGCCGCCCCCTTGATAGAGGGTCAATGTTCGAAAGGCATAATATTCGAGTGAACTCTTTACGAATTGTAAAAGACAATTGTTATAATCAGTCTATATTTTGATTTTGCCTAAAAGGCTCTTGTTCCTCCTGTGCGACCGTTTGTATATGAACTGAAAGTTTTCTAGTCGTCGGCTTCAGCCCCCTCGTAGGAAGTACGGGGGTGTTCGAAAAAGCATCTGATCACTCTTGACCCAACGTCTTGGTCTGTGAAGGCGGTGTCAATGCGGCCAACCAGGCAACCAGACTATAGGGCGTTAACACATTCACTTAGCCATAGGAGTTTTATGGTGGGTCTACGACATAGCCCCTGGTATGTATGCGGCTTATTCATATGATGCGTTTACATATTTGACCGGAAAGAGGTCCTTCGTGTGACACGGAGGGAATCACGAAAGATTCTGATAAGTCATCGAGTGGTTGACCAGCTCTCGCCGCATCATGACAGTCAGTTTTCGTATTTCTCTACTGAGGTGCTTAACCAGGTGAACCGAAAGCACAATCGCAGTATTTCTCCCTTTACTACCCTAGCCGATAGAGCGGAATGTAGGATAGCAAGCACAAGAGCTGGGCAACCCAACTATTGACCCAAGACATGATTCAGAGCTGATGCATATAAGGCCAAACTCGCGACGCCGAAGTACGCTATAGAGCTATTCGGACTTTGTCGGCAACTCATTTGTTCCCATACCGAGCCCCTGGCAAGTTATGCCAAGGTGTACGTTTGAGACAACCATAGGGGCAAAACTTGGTCCTTTTAGAAAAGAATGGATTATTTTTACTGGGATTTGAGTGATGTGCCAATCGTGTATATAGATAACAAAGCCGCAACCCCGGCTATTTGATATGCCAGGGGTCGAAGGCGGAGGAGAAAGGCACTTTACAGGCTCGAAATAGAGAGTGCGGTCTACAAAAAGTTATTTTGGACCTCCCGTCGCACGTCTGCGCCGCCTGTCCTCGGTGAAGGGATTACTTGACGGAAATAGCCCTTGGGTGAGTGTACGAACCCGAACTCTGATAGAGTCTGAGGCCAACCATTGAGCCACCTGTGGAGGGAAACAAGAAAAAAAGGAAGAAGGAAAAAAACTCAGAAAAAAGAGAAGGTTATGGGAGTACTTTCAGGTCTGTCCGTATTGTGCTTTCGCCGGTGCCCACGGTATTTTAAGTGCGTAGTTATGTATGCGTGGTACAGATTGTCCGGGTATATGCAGCGGACGGCGGAAGCCGAACTGCTAGTCCTGTATGGGATTTGAATGGTCATGTTGAATGGAGACCGGTGGCTTAATGGCCGACGAGGTAAGTGGTGTAATGCCCTCGTCGTGCAGTTCGGCTAACATAGCTGTAGTGTGATCCTCTGCATGAAGAGAGTGCTCCATGCGTTCTCCTGTAGGGGACTGTATCATGTGTACCATGTTCACTGTCTTTACTTCGGGGGGAAACTGCTTCTGACCCCCGGTGTTTGGTTGGCGAGTTTCGTCGTGGTCGTCGCCGGGCGGCTTCTTCCCCTTGTATTCGGCGTTTAACTTGTCGGCCTGTTTGAAGACCCAACAACTTCTGTTGGTGTGGTTAGCTAGTTTATTGGGGTGGCCATGAATTTGGCAGGGCCTATCCAATATCTTATCCAAATTGGATAGTCCGTCTCTATTTGCCTTGAATGGCTTCTTCCGTTGATCGGGTTGGGGGCCACTGAATCCGGCATTGACTGTTGTGTCGTGCGCTCCCCCATTACTATTGCCACGTTTCTGCTTATTGCGTCGTGGTTTCCCGTTGCCGTCTCGAACTTCGGAAGTGCCCGGGTCGCTGGCGCTGTTGCTTCTACGAGTGAGCCAGCTGTCTTCTCCCATGAAAAAACGGGTCATCAGTGTGGTGAGTGCTGACATGGAGTTTGGTTTTTCCTGACCGAGCTGGCGGGCGAGCCACTCGTCCCGGACACTGTGTTTAAAGCCCGCTAGGGCTTCCGCGTCCGGACAGTCTATGATTTGGTTCTTTTTAACTAAGAACCTAGTCCAGAGCTTCCTGGCTGACTCTCCGGGCTGCTGGACGATGTGAATTAAGTCATCGGCATCTGGTGTCCGGATGTATGTACCTTGGAAGTTGTCGCGGAAGGCATCTTCCAGATCTTCCCAGCTGCCGATAGAGGTTTCAGGCAGACTGTTTAACCAGTACCTTGTTGGTCCTTTGAGTTTTAGTGGGAGGTATTTGATGGCATGAAGGTCGTCTCCTCGAGCCATATGAATATGGAGAAGAAAATCCTCGATCCATACCGTGGGATCAGTTGTTCCATCATATGATTCGATATTCACGGGTTTAAACCCTGCTAGGAATTCATGCTCCATTACTTCGTCAGTGAAGCAGAGTGGGTGTGCGGCGCCTCTATATTGGGCCACGTTGCGATGTAGCTTAGATGGAGTCCGTCTGCGGTTTTCGGCCCGGACGTGACTAGACTTGTCCCATCCGAATAGGTAGCCGATGTTGTGTGTCGAGGCACGTCCTCGCGATCCGTAGATCGATCTGGTATGTCTTGCTCTACTGTCCAGGTCCTATCGAGGGTCGTATGCACGACCTCGAGCTGTTTTATCTCTATTTTTTCTCTGGGGTGAGGTGGGCTGCTGTTCGGCTTGAGCTGCCGATTTATCCCAACTGCATGGTGGTCGGTTAGCCGCATTGTCCCGACTGCGTGGTACCAGCTCTAACGCTTCCTTATCGAACTGAGGTAGCAATTCTGCGCTGCGGGTAACCCTTGGTTGTATGCTTGGGGCTGTATTCTTCGGCCACTAGGATATTTGTCCATCTATCGTTGAGCAGGTCTTGGTCAGCTTGAAGCTGCTGCTATTTCTTTTTCAGGCTCCTGGCAGTGGCTAATAGCCGGCGTTTAAAGCGCTCCTGTTCGAGAGGTTCCTCAGGCATGATGAAATCCTCATCGCCAAGGCTTTCCTCATCCTCGGAGAGCAGAAGATAATTACTGTCCTCCGAGTCTTCATGTATGGCATGTTCATGCGAGCTATCGTGCCCGTCTTCCAATTCATCCTATTCGGATGTTGCCCCAACAGGGCTTCATTGTCTTCGGCATCGTCCGGGGTGTTGTTTTCTCCGGTGCCGGTATTACTGTCTTTTGCACGACATAACTTAGAGCGGCGCCGCTGAGGCCGGCGTCTGGGCTGTGTCTCAGGAGGTTCATCCCCAACTGGATCTTCTTTATCATCGTCGTTAGTTTCTTTGGGTGTATCCATCGTGTATACGTCGTATGAAGAAGTGACCGTCCCGCTCCCGGTGAGTGGCGGGTTTTAGCCCTGCTCTTCTTCGGCATCGTCGTCTATACCGTCGAAGTCTTTGGAGCCGTAATCGATCATGTCGATTAAGTCCTCGACAGTGGCTATGGAGTGGGTGGCGGGTGGGAAGCAAGATTCTCCATCATCAGCCCCTAGTTTGAACCGAACATATTTCGACTGCGAGTCCCCCGCCAAGGACAGGTTTTTCAATGAGTTTAGCATGTCGCCCAAAGGCGAGTGCCGGAAGATGTCTGCGGCGCTGAATTCGAAGATCGATAAATGATCAAGTTCGGCGTCCGCGGGCTCACATGGTTCGGAACTTACGGCCGGAGACGAGTCCGGAGTTTCGGTGGCACAGGTATCGTATGAGATCAAGTCTATGTGTGGCTCCAACACCGGGGAATCTATGGCCTCCGTGGCGGGGTTGAGCCTCCCGTCCTTGGATGGCACAGTCTGCTCCAGATTTAAGGCCAGAGCGGTTACGGGAGCTGTCTCCTGGATGTCGTACGATGATAGATTTAGGTCATGTCTCTCGGGGTGGCCAGGAGTGGTAGCCGCGGTCTCGAATCCGGCGAAGATCAAGTCTCCAGGATGTCCGCAACGTAGTTCAAGCTGCCAAATCTGACCTGATGGCCAAGGGCGTAGCTTTCAATCTGCTCTAGATGGACAAACAAATTGGCCCGCAGTGCGAAGCTGCCGAACACAAAGATTTGTCCGGGGAGGAAAGTTTCTCCTTGGACAGCGTCATTGTTAACGATTGAAGGGGCCATCAAACCTTTTGGCAACAGCACAGTGGAACTCTCAATGAAAGCACCAATGTCGGTGTCAAAACCGGCGGATCTCGGGTAGGGGGTCCCGAACTATGCGTCTAAGGTTGATGGTAACAGGAGACACGGGACACAATGTTTTACCCAGGTTCGGGCCCTCTCTATGGAGGTAATACCCTACGTCCTGCTTGATTCATCTTGATGAATATGAGTATTACAAGAGTTGATCTACCATGAGATCGTAATGGCTAAACCCTAGAGGCCTAGCTTGTATGGTTATGATAATGTTTCTCCTCCGGACTAAGTCCTCCAGTTTATATAGACACCGGGAGGATCTAGGGTTACACAAGGTCGGTTACAAAGAAAGGAATCTACATATTTAGTCGCCAAGCTTGCCTTGCACGCCAAGGAGAGTCCCATCCGGACATGGTGCAGTCTTCGGTCTTCGTATCTTCACAGCCCATCAGTCCGTCCCATGGCTAACAGGCCGGACGCCCGAGGACCCCTTAGTCCATGACTCCCTCACCTCCTGCCTGGGAGCCTCCTAACTACTCCAGGTCATTAGCGGCCCTCATGTAATAGTAGGCACCCTCAGGGTAGTAGTAATCATCGGTGGTGTCGTCTGGCTCCTGGGATCCGTCATCTGGTCGCAACAATCAGGTATAGGGGAAAAAGAGGTTGCAAAGCAACCGTGAGTACTCATCCAAAGTACTCGCAAGTATTACATCAAATCTAAACTAAGTATGCATCTGTATCAAAGGAAATGGGCTGTATCTGTGGACTAAACTGCAGAATGCCAGAAGAGAAGGGGAAAGCCTAGCCTATCGAAGACTAGCATCTTCAAGCATCTTGTAGCATTTAGAAGAGTACATATCAACATAATGTAAAGTCGTAGTAGTGTTATCAACCTCGGCCAGATATCCTTTCTCGACACCCTGCGAGAAAGCAATCCCAGAGCCATACTTTCCATTTATCACCTCAAGTATCCAGTTCTAGTTGTATCGATCGGGATACAACTCCAATTGTCCGTTACCGTAGGACAGGCTATCGATAGATGTTTTCTTCCGTGCAGGGGTGCACCAACTTACCCACCACGCTCGAACTCTGACCGGACACACTTTCCTGGGTCAAGCCTGGCCTCGTCCAAACAATACACCGCAACCTGACCTAGGCTTAATAGAGAGGTCAGCATGCCGGACTAATCCTATGCCCCCAGGGGTCATGGGCCATCGCCCCGGGAACTCCTGCATGTCGCGAACGTGGCCGGTGAGAAGACCTAGCTACCTCCTTAAAAAGGCAGGTGCTTACACAGTCCAACCCGGCGCGCGCCGCTCAATTGCTGACGTCTATTAAGCTTCGGCTGATGCATACAATGCAGAATGCCCATACTATGACCACATGATGGTTAGTGCTATCAGGCCAGAGGCCCCTCGGATCAAATATCCAAACCATAGTGGATTAGGAGCATGAGGTAACAAGCAGAGACTCACGAAAGATGTGACCCCGTCGCCCCGTCTTGAGGACTTGCGGCAAGGCTAAGAATGCCCGACCATGCCTCTTAAGAATCTCGCGAACAGCTTCTAGGTCAAACCGACTCCACATCACTCGCAAATAAGCTCGCGCGGGTACCCCTCAGGGCTGGCTCGTGTTTAGTAACATGGTTCAGTGTAAAGTCATAGTAACCATAGTAACTGTGTGTCTAACACCTAGGGGAACCCTGAGGAACCACCCTCGATGGACTCCACTTGATGTAATCATCAAGGTGAACGTAAGAGGAACCACCCTCGAGGTTCACTCTTGAGGGGTTGCACGACAGAGTCGTATCGGAAGTGGTTAAGGAGGAAATCATCCTCGATGACCACGACCAAACAGCTACACTACAGAGATCTCATCAGGAGTGATGTATGAGGTGTCACCCTCGACACTTGATAGTAACTCTGCATAGTCGTACAACTAGGGGGGGTGATGTGCGGTGTCAGGGCCTGGACGTCGATCACGTTGATCGAGTCATCGAACATACAGCGGGGCAACTGGGACAAGGTGGGGGTCATTGATGGATCACTAACCAACCTATACTAAGCAGTTTAGGGTAAGCAGGTAAGGTACAATGAGCATGTTAAAAAAGTATGTTATGCATCAGAATAGGAGCAATAATTTACAGTAGCAAAATCTAATGCAAGCATGAGATAAAGGAATGGGCGATATCGGGATGATCAAAGGGGGGCTTGCCTGGAAGCTCTGCTGAAAAGGAAGAAGGGTCGCCGGAGATGTAGTCGATCACAGGGGCAACATCGGTCTCGGGGTCTACCAGAGAGAAGAGGGGGAAGAAACAATAAATAAAAGCAAACATAGCATCACAAAGAATAACATGGCAATATGATGTGCCGGGTGCGACCTAACGTATGGCTACACGATATAGGTGAAGGGCGGAAATCAACCGGGAATGTTTTCCCATTTCCGGACCTATGTTAGACAGATGACCAGAGGGGAATGTTCCATGTTCATCATGCTAGGGGCATGTGACAGATGAATGGACCGCGTATTTGGATTCATTGGATTTTTTTGAGCAACTTTCATGTAGAAAACATTTTCATCCGAGTTACAATTTAATTTCTATGATTTTTCAAAGATTAAACCATTTTCTAGATTTATTTATATTAACATAAATGGAAAAAAGACGTCAGCATGATGTGCTGATGACCTCAATAGTCAACAAAGCGGCTGACCAGGTCAAACCTGACCAGTGGGGCCACTAGGACCCACATGTCAGCCTTTGTGGGTTAATAGTGGATTAATTTGACTAACAGTAGTAGTTAGGGGTGTGGGCCCCATTAGTCAGCGACTAATTAGTGATTAAAACTAATTAACAGATTAATTAACATTTTATTTATCTATAAAACCTGTTTAATTAGCGCAGGGCCCACATGTCGATGGCATTGGGAGCGGCCACGTCAGTGTTGACCCAAGTCAACAGGTCAAAGGGGGCCCCTGGGCCCACCAGTCAGTGGCCCAGGTGGTGCCACGTGGACGCCACGTCGGACACCGGCCGGAGACGCGCCGGAGTTGACTCTGGCGAGCCAAACACGGTGGCGCGGCTCGGGAGGGGCGCGAATTTCGCGCATAGGGGGTCTGCGGGGTTGTGGCTGGGCGCGTTCGATGCGGCTCGGCGTCGCGCGTCGAACGGTGGTGGCCGGAGTGGCTGGAATGGACGGGGCGAGCGCTTCGAGCTCCCCGGCGGCGAGGTGCTTCGGGCGAGCAATGTCAACGGTGGTACAACGCGAGTTCAGGCAATCCAGAGAGCGGGGCGAGGCCTACGTGCACGTGCGATCAAGATGGACGTGAGCAAAAGTCCAAAAGGTCACCGGAACGACGTCAGCAATGAGCTACGCGGAGGCGCCTCCGGTCGGAGCATGGGGTCGGCGCTACGGGGCTCGATCGAGCACAAGGGAGGGGTGCAACGGGCCCGCACGAATGTGTTGAGCACGATTCCCGAGCTCATATGAGCTCGACGGGCAGCAATGGCACGGCCACGAGCACGCCGGCGGAAGTAGAGGCACGACAACGGCGGCGAACTAGCTAGGGACGAATGTGTCCATGGGAAGAAGGAATGGAGCGAGACAGGAGCTCACCGAGCGGCCAAGAAAAGCCCTCGACGGATTAGTAGCTATAGGGTTCGCCGGAGACGACGAGGATTGTCGGTGACAGAGGCGGAAGGGGGCGGAGAAGAACACCCCCAGCGGGGCCTCCCAGCTCCTGCTGATGGTCGAAGGCGAAGGAGCGGAGAACAACGCAGCTCGTGGAGGCGTTGGTGAAGCTCGGGGTCGACGGTCGCCGTGGCGGTGCGAGAAGAACGGTGACGATAGCGTCGGACGACGTGGGGGGGGGGGGGGAGAGGCCCGAGGGAGAGCGGGTTGGATCTGGGAGGCGAGGAAGCAAGTGGGGAGGGACGCTAGGGTTCGTCCGGGGCGGGGGTGACCTAGTTGGCATCGGGGAGCCGCCGGAGGTGTGTGCTAGTAGGAGAACATGAAGGAGTGTGCAAAATTTCAACTCATTTGGATAACCCTAGCTAGTACTTCCTTCACAAATCCTTTTGTCTGACAAAAACTTTAAAAAATCACTGAGGAAGATTGGCTAGGCAAATAAAGTTGAATTTTTGCATGGGGCAATTATTTAGACATAAAAGAATGCCCAAAAAGTTTGGGAGTAATCAAGGTTGGATAAATGTCACTTCCTTCACAAAGTGCCCCTCTGGACAGAAATGAAGAATAATTATTGGGGAATTATTCTTGGGCTAGGACCGGAAATTTTGGGCATATTTGATCAGCATATGACCCAAAGAAATTATGAGAATTAATTGGGATTTTTGGGAGTGACAAAAATATAGGTTGCTTCACAACCTAGGGCAGATAGGGTTATTCCTTTTATAGAAAAAGTAATATTCCTGAGAAAAATAAATTAGGGTTTGGTCAAGCAGTGAAGTGACATGATCTTGGCAAGGTTTTGAGAATGATGAGCCAGTTGGGAGGCAGAATGAGGATGATTTCCTAGGTGGCAAGGCCACATAACCACCCCAAAAAGAAAAACAGAGCAAAAAGCAGTAAATCAAAAAGAAAAAGAAAAGGGTGAACAACCAGGCTGTTACAACTCTTACCCCCTTAAAGAAATCTTGTCCTCAAGATTTAGTTGCTCAAGGAACAAGTATGACTTGAGGACACCGTTTCCAGCTCGAGTATCCTTTTTTCCTTTAGTTATTGTTCCCCCGAGAATTTCATATGATTTGATTATCTTTGCTTGGGGTGGTTTGCTTCACCTTTCCCCAAATTTTGACGGGTTTTTGGCTCACACACCAAATCCTTTTGCCGATGTTGATTCTTTCATATCTGCGGCGATATCCAATGCATCTGAGCATAAATTTCCTTTTGTCATGAAAACCTTAATACTTCTGTCATGGGGTTGCTTCAAATAAATGCAGGTCTTCTGGTTTCAATAAATGCTGAGAATTAATCATGGCCA
Organism: Triticum aestivum; assembly: GCF_018294505.1. Lineage (NCBI taxonomy): Eukaryota > Viridiplantae > Streptophyta > Magnoliopsida > Poales > Poaceae > Triticum > Triticum aestivum. The sequence goes on from NC_057809.1 coordinate 213,596,880, forward strand.
TCTTCTGACGGGATCTGACTGCTCATACATGGTACTGATTTTGATTTATTTCTTTGGCTCGAGCATGAGATATGTACCAAAGATCTGACTGCCTTTTGTCAGGAGCAATATAACGGTGTATGGAGTTATAGCTGTGTCATACCTAAAATATTTACACCTTGAGACTGGCCCAACAGGAGCTGACGGACAAATGCTTTTGCTGACCGTGTACTTGATTCCGTCGGTGAGTATACCGGGTCTGAGCTGATTGTTCGGCTTTTGATTTTCTCATTTTGTCGGTATACCCAATTGGATTTTTCCACACTAACCATTTCAAGCGGGTCAGCAGGATATGAAATCCTTGTAAAACAGAGTAATCCTATGAGGGTATGCCTTTGTAGATCCATATGGAAATTATGGCCTCCAACTGACTTGGGTATCCGGACCCTGATGGTCGCGCAAAAATCATCATACCTTTGCTGTCAGTCTCACCCTTTAACAGTCATGATTTTCTTTGTTATGATACCTTACTGAAATAACTGGACGACACCTGTCCTTGATTCTTTGTATGACCATGGACGTGATTAGTGCAATATTTTTGACATTATTCCTTGTGCCTGTTTTTTGACCTGGGTTTGCACACATATGACATATTCCCAGGGTTCATAGCTGTACGGATCTCATTGCTGAGGCCAATCATACACGAAGGTGACAAGGTTTTAGGACATATCCTTGTCAGTTGCGGGAATAATGACCTTGATGACCATTGTCAAGGCTGTTGATTCTGTGATGTCATCTCCATATCTTGTCGATCCTTGTATTATATGAAATGTATCTCTATTTATCTTCATTTGTGTGATTCATGAGGCTGTGGGATTCGTACTTTCCTTTATGTATATCTGTTGGATCCTTGTCGTACCTCGTATGAGTGACTGATATGGTTGGGGATGCATGCCCACCATATATATAAGAAGAATATGCCACCGAACACTCGATCCTTGCGGTAGGCATATGTTTTGACTGCATTGTACCTCTGACAAAATTATTGCAAATCTGATCCTTGCACTGCAGAGAAAAGCCATTCATGTATCTTGCCGAGGAAGGCTCGTTAGCTTCTATTCGAAGCTTTTGCCTGGGTAGCATGCAGAAGAAGCCTCGATAGCTTACACACGAAGCTTGACATGAGTATCGTGCAGGAGAAGCCGGGTTTCCGTACTTGAGAAGTTTCTCCTCGGGTTGCTTGTTGAGAAAGATTCATTTTCCGTTTGTCAGAAGCTTTTACTAAGGTATCTTGCTGTGAAAGACTGGGTATCTCGGACCGGAATCTGTCCAGGCATTGTATTGAGGAAAATCGGGAATCCTTGCATCATAAGCTTCTCCCGATAATGTGTGGAAGAAGACTGAGTTTCTTACATCCAAAGCTTCATACTAATATGCAGACTGAAATCTACACACACGCCCATAATATTATGTGGCTGATTATTTGCATGAGAAAATTTGTTTGACTGTCTTCCTTGAGCGTATCACATTTTGATGTTATTTCGGATGATAATATATTTCAAGCATCATGCATTGCTGAGCCAAAAATTTGTAGATGATCCATACCTTTGACTGGAAATATACCGTTGAGCTTACACCTGACTTGTCTTGTCGCGGACTTGATTATTACTGTTGTGAGGGTTTTGTATTGATGTAGACTTGAGTTATCAGTACTGTTGTGAGGAATGCACACTAATGCAAAATTGATTATCAGCCTCAGATATTCCCCATTTCACTGCAGTCGACTAAGAATTCCATTCTGTTTAGCTGAGTTTCCAAATATTTGAACTCCTTGCTGATTCTTCGGGTCCGGTGTCGGTTGAGGAGCAACTTCCATAAGGGGAAAATAATGTAACACCGGGGCCCAAAAAGAAAGAGCAAAAGAAAACTCAACTAAACAAAAGCACACAACAACAATCACTACACACTCAAACAAAGTCACATAGTATGGCTAGTCACACAATATGCATGCCTACTTAAGCACACAAATCTCGCGGGATCTCCGGTTCTATGATCTAGCATGCTGTGACGGTGTGCACGATGACGAATAAATGTGTGGAAGAATTGGTGTAAACAGCGCTACACCAAGTGCTAGCTTAGCCAGGTAGCAACCTGGACTAGCTCAGAGGCGAGGACGTACTTGGTAACCGTGTAGCAGGGCACAAATGTCGTTGCCACATTATTATCAAGCGGGCGGAAAATATTCGTACTCGTCCAAGAAATAGGATAGCGGGGAAAAACTGAGGCTGCTGACATTGCCCTTTTTATGATGACTGAGACCATTAAGGGTTGCCAACACGACAAGATAAAAAGGACGATCCAGGATAGAAGCATGTCTATCACCGAAATGATAGGTGGGGCTGAAAGAAGGATATCAGTGTGATACCTGAGCACCATTTCCGCAAACAATGTCAGGATTACTTGGCATCACTCCACTGGGACGGAAATGACACCAAACACCAAAGAACGGGCAAGAAATGAAAACTGGAGAAATGCAAAGGCTGAGCTGTAGTGGATCCGAACCGATGCCAGCTACACACACTAGATAAACCGTTAGCAACAAATACTAAGGCTATATGCATGCTATGCAACAAACAAATGCAGCAACCAAATGCAATAACAAGCCGGACTCTAAACTACCGATTACTACTGGTTTCTACCGCTCGCACTGACTAGGGCGTCCTACAGCCAGACCTGCTGTGATAGCAAGCGTTGTGGCACCCCGGCTTATAGAAATCGGAACACCCTGTATTCTAGCCCAGAGATCGAGGAGAAGTCTCTGGAATACGACACTGCTTGACATAGAACAAATCAGCTCTTATTACAATAATAATAATAATACAAAGGTCCGATGTTACAAATAGGCACATCAGCACGGCGACACTACGCCTGCGATATACTACACTTGCTCTATGCTAGCAGCAGAACAACTCGTAGCAGCGGAATACTTCTAGCAGCAGAACAACGATGAAGGTGGTGAACTCCACTCCGCAGGGACTCTGGCCGGGACGTGATCTAGCTCGCACACACGGCAACCTCGACAAGAAATCAAGCAATCATGGTATCACCTACAATCTGGCATGACACGCCAGGTCAGTACATTGAATGTACTTGCAAGCTCACAACAACCATAAACAGCAAGGCAAGATAATAACATAGTATTAATCAGGTTAATTAATTAACAACTACCATGATGAAGCAACTACTAAGCATGGTATGAAACTAATACAATACTGATAAATCACCATCTCAGACCTCCATAACCATCTCTCTGTTGGCTAACCGGCCAAGCAATATACCATCTCGATCACCTCGTGATCAAAACCAAACGGTGATCACTGACGGATCACAAACGGAACCACACTTGGTCCAACGGGTTACCTCGTAACCAAACGGTGATCATACACGGATCGCCAACGGAACATCCACATGATCACCTCGTGATCAAATCACAAACTGAATGATCATCCTCAAGATCATCCCAACATTATCATCAACATCCTGCCAATCTATACTGCTCAAAATATCAACATATAAATCACCTATAAGTCATTTCGTCATGTGAGTGTTGATCGAACGGTGTGACCTAGTACGAACCCATGCCCATGACCGAGGACGCGGCTATCGATAGTTTAAACAAACACACTCTGCAGAGGTAGCACACTTTACCCACACCACGGAATCCATGGCCTCGCACTCCCATTCGGGTGGACCAACGACATTCCGACAAAACCGATCTACTGCCATGACACTCTCGCAGCCACTCCGACAAACACCCCTTTTGGGTTCAGTCCTGGGTGGCCCCGTGGCTACCAAAGGCACCAACGGCCACCATAGTGGCAAAACAAAAACGGTCCCAAACGGGGACAAAGGTGTACCAATCACAACAACGGCACACAAGGATTATGCCATCCTACCTGATCAGGGTAGCGCCCGCGCATAACCTTCCCTCGTTGGAGGCACCAGCGAGAGTTATGACAATAGCATCGCATTAGGGCCTTCCCATAAAGGCAAATGTGGTTGCACTAGAAAAGCCCGGTTTGGTGGCACCTGACCAACTTAATGACGGAATTTAACCCCAAAAATATAATTGTATTAACTGATACTCCGATATCATCTATCAACCAATAATCCAAGTCATAGCAATATCCAACAAATAATCCAAAGCTTAATATCGTCTTACCAAAATACTCCAAGGACAACATAACACTACTATCATGATGAATCCAAGAACGATAAGACCACTACTCAAATATCAAGAACTAACTATCCAACTATGATCCACATGCAAGCATCATCTCCAACATCATACTCCAAAACATAATATCATCTAGCATCATGATTAAAATAACACTAGCCACTAATAATCCAAAGGCAACATGATATCCAAAGGAATACTACAAAATAATACCAGATACCATCCTGAAAATAATCATAATAGCCACTAAGAATCCAAAGGCACATGTCATCCACATAATCATCAAATATAAGTCCTAGAACTCCAAGCAATATCATGGCAATATCAAGATCAAAACAATACTCCGAGAAATGCAATGAACAAATCACAAGTAGCTAAGCAATATTTTAAATAATTTTAAATAATTTGAACCATGTCACTGCATTGCAATCATGCAAATGGAGGGTGTGGCTTTCCTGGGGTGGAAGAAAGCACCGGGAGAAAGTGCGAGAAGCTCGTGGAAAGAATCGTCGGAAATCTTTCCCTCTCGGAGGGGGCTGATTAAGCGCAAGGGAAAAATGGTCATTTTAAGAATGTCAAAACATGGTGAAAATGACTTCATCCGAACGGGCTCAACGAAACGAAGAAGTGGGCTTTGGAATCACCTCATTTGGAGTTAGGAGTAAAAGGTTGTGAAGTGTTTTCTGCCAGGGACCTATTTGCAAAGAAAAACTTCACAAACTGGGCCTGGACAGAAAACAGAAAGCGTACTTTGCGTAACTATGCCTTCTCCTCTGGAAAACGTATTACTCGCTGAAACAGAGAGAAAATACGCTTTCAGGAAAGGAAAACGTACTTTGGCTGATGAGAGGGAAAACACACTTTCTAAAAGCGAAAACGTACTCACAGGTTTGCGTGTCCACTTAATCCAGTCAGCAAAGGCGGGACCGGGCCTAGATCCACTGGCAGGTGGGGCCGCGGGGTCCACGCGCCAACTGGAGGGAAAGGGCCGTGGTCTTCATCTTCTCCTCGTGCTCGCCCGTGGAGCAGAGGGAAGTCGCCGGCGCTAGCGCTTGCCTGGCCGACTCCGGCCATCCCCCGAGCCATGCAGCACATCGGTGTGCTTAGGGAAATGAGCCGCACCCGCCTAGAGCATCCACACACCACGGGAAGGACGGCGTCGAGCAAGGCCGCGGCTATAGCGGACGGTGGCTCCAGGCGGTGATGGGCTTGCGGCCAGAGGCCACCGGAGGAGGTGATGAGGTTTTGGGGTGGCTCCGGGGTGGTGATGGAGGTTGCTGGTGGTGGAGAAGAGTCGGGGGAGGCTTGGCTTCAGGCTAATTCAGCCGGAGGACCAAGGCGACCACGGCGGCAATGGAGGGGCAAGAGGGGCGCTTGAGCTCGGGCAAGTGGCTGGATAGAGCTAGAGGGGAGTGGTGAGGTCGATGGCAAAGAGAAATGGGGATGGGGTGGCCTTATATAGGTAGGGGAGGGGTGTGCCGCGCTGTCGTCGACATAGACGCGTGGCCGGCGCCGCGGACGCGTGTGCGCGTGCATGATCTCGGGGTTAGGTGACGAGAGGGAACAGGAGGGAGAGTTCACGGGGAAGAGGCGGCCAACGGTGCACAGGGAGGAATAAGACGGCGAGCTCCGAGCCAAACCACCACTATTCGCCCGTGGGCGCGCGGCGGCTTGCGTCGGTGAGGAAATTGCCGGAGGGGGAGAGGGGTCCAGGGGAATGACGATGACAAGGTGAAGCCAAGGGACATGCTCACACGCGCTAAGACGACAAGAGGGAAGAGGACGAAGCAGAAACAACGCGCTGGACGTGGCCCACTGCGCACAGAGTGCGCGCACAGGCTTTCCATCGTCGTAGTCACCATGTGAACTGGGGCATTCAATGCTCTACAGCACCCAAAATGCTGTCTAGCTGATAGTCCTTCCAAACTGGAGCATTGATGAGGCCATGGATTGATCTGGGGTGCTATGGTTAAATGGTAATCATCGTTTGAAGTTTACTGCAGTAAATTTGATCATGCACTGGTGATCGACAGGAACTTTACTGGCACCAAAGAGGTTGTCTGGGATGATTAGGTTAGGAAGGACTACGATCCTCGAGGTTTTGGAGTATAATGGAGCACAAACTAATATAGTTGCCGTGTAACCCCAAAATTGGTCCAAAATCAAGATCATGATGGTTCACTCACATAGAGTAACCACTTGAGATGAAATTTGGCAAGGCATAGTGGTTTGGCCAGATAAAGGTGTTGTAAATGTTTTGCACCAAATGGATTCACCAAAATGGTACTTCCTTCACAGCTATTCCCTCTGTCCAGGAACTTGCAAAAATTCTAGAGGAATATTTTCTTGATTAATTGACCCCAAATTTGGTGGAGAGAAGTTATTAGGGTATGAGAATGCTCTGGTAAATTTTCAGCCAAAATGAAGCAATATAAAATATACTTGTTTCACAACCTGAAAATATTGACAGAATCAAAGATTTGATCCCGTGCTCACATAGATCAAGGGATAGAGCTGCAATTTGGCGAAGTGTGCTAATATGAGAGCATGAAGGAGTGCGCAAAATTTAAACTCATTTGGATAACCCTAGCTAGTACTTCCTTCACAAAGCCTTCTGTCTGATAGAAACTTTAAAAAATCACTGAGGAATATGGGCTAGGAAAATAAAGTTGAAGTTTTGCATGGGGCAATTATTTGGGTATAAAATAATTCCCAAAATTTTTGGGAGCAAACAAGGATGGATAAATGGCACTTCCCTCACAAAGTGCCCCTCTGGACAGAAATGAAGAATAATTATTGGGGAATTATTCTTAGGCTAGGACAGGAAAGTTTGGGCATATTTGATCAACATATGACCCAAAGAAATTATGAGAATTACTTGGGATTTTTGGGAGTGATAGAAATATAGGTTGCTTCACAACCTAGGGCAGATAGGGTTATTCCTTTTATAGAAAAATGAATATTCCTGAGAAAAAGAAATTAGGATTTGGTCAAGTAGTGAAGTGACATGATCTTGGCAAGGTTTTGAGAATTATGAGCCACTTGGGAGGGGGAATGAGGATTATTTCCCAGGTGGCAAGGCCACATAACCACTCCAAAAAACAGAGCAAAAACCAATAAATCAAAAAGAAAAAGAAAAGGGCCAAAAACTAGGCTGTTACAGCTGGGCCAAGTGCACAGTGCAGCCTGGCCTTTTCTTTTCCCCTTTTTATATTTCTGTTTTTTTACAGAAAGGGTTTTTTGGGGTGCTAAAATGATTTTTGTAAAATATGGGAATTGTCCACATAAATACAATGCAATGTTTGACACAGCCACAAAAAGTTTGGAAGAGGTTTGAATTAGATGGAATTTGCAAAAACATGGAAAAGCAATTAATTTGTTGAGTTGGCACTGTTTTAATTTGCTATAGTCCATCTTATCTTGGAGGTGATGTTGTTTTCCTTAACAATCATTTGTTATGGAATTTTTACTAAATGATGGACTATTTTTCAGCAACTTTTGTGCAACTTCAAAATTCACTTGCAAATTGAATTTGATTCTAAAGCGGAATTTCAAATGAGATTCGAATCAAAGATGATTCAACACTGTTTGAAAAAATGATTAGCTTAATCATAGAGGGTTACTATAGCATGGCATTGGGGGTGTTACAAATCTCCTCCACTACAAGAAATCTCGTCCCGATATTTAAGAGGTGGAGTAAGGGGAAAGATTCGGGAAGGACGAAGTTCAACACCAGATAGGTACGTGGGGACTATGTTAGTGAACGTGGCATAGAGGCATCTCTCAGAGTTAAAATTCAAGAAAGTCATCGAGAGCAAGGTGAGGTGCAATAAGAAGCTTCAACCTGGTAGACAATCGTTTGTTGCCTGAAACAAAGGGTGAAAGGGGTTTAGAGCAATGGGAATAAGTATCGCGTATGATACCAAAATAGATCACCTCTCGGAAGGCGGCTCGGGATTTTCATATGAAGCCAAGCGTGAGGAAAAACTTATAGAAACAGGGGTATACATGAGAGTCAGGTTTCGATCATGTGGAACTGTGGGTTATGGGCCCACCATGTGGGTTAAAAGTAGAAAGGGGGCGATAGCAAGGCATGTCAGATGATAGACTTTCAGGTATGTTGCCAACAATGTTGGTACCAAGGGTGAGCGACGAAGAGAACTATTTTCCTGCTCGGAGAACGAGGCACACCAATAGGCAAAGTTCTCGTCCATCCGTGGTTACCGGAATGTCAACAACAATAATAACAAGGTCTTACTAACAAATTGTACACCGAGGTGTTTACATGAGCAGGGAACTATTACTGCTTAGATCATATAGATCACAAGAAAGGTTAAACAAAACAATGGAAAGGAAAATATGGTTATTAGTTTAACTAGACCAATGGAAAGGAAAAGTGCTCATACAAAAGTATTAGAGTATAGGCATCCCAAGAACAAACAGAGCATGATATACATGACAGGACATCAAGTACTTATCCATTTAATTAATGGGGCAAGGCGAATCATGATGTTTACCCATAGAGCGTTGTTTGGATAATTGATCAAGAAACATTTAGCATTGCGCCTCCAATGTTCTTAATGATGTTCAGAGTAACACAACCATACTTTTGGATAGCATTGACATGGTCAGCAGGTAAAGGCCGGACCTTGGGAACATAAAGGATCCATCGGGAATTACTTGAACACCTCAAGCAATTTTATCAGGGAAGATGAGGAGGTGGCCGATGGTTTCAGCAAAAATCCATCGACATGTCAAAAAGGATGTATTTCCAAAATTTATATGAACAAATTCGTGTTGGGGGAGGAAAGAATGTTCTCGATGATAACACAAATCATCGAGGGGCAAGGATGGTATTTCTCATCATGAATTCAATTGATATCCTGGAAGAGCTCAGACTGTTGATGATGATCACGACACATTTGTCGAGATATTTCATGAAGATGTAATCAATCGGCGATGACATCAAGTCAAAGGAATGATAAAGAGAAAGGTTATTGGAACCACGGGTACGACACAAACTCGAAATCAAGCTTGTTTTTCAAGGAGAAATGATATGACGAGGAAGATCGACATAAGCTTAGCTCATCATCGAAGATTGTGCTTCGGGAAGAAAGGACCAGGCAACACAGTTAATTTTTTAGTATGATAATGATATAGCTGACCAGGCTAGGAATGACTTGAAGGATTATTAAACTCGTAAGGAACGAAAATTACTTAGAGTTATTGAATCAAAGTGCAGAATCGATTCACTTATCGGTGTTCTCAAGTGACTAATAACCCAGAACCCGTGGAAACTTGGAATCGGTGAGAAATAATAGTTGAGGAAGAACTCATAAGAAGTTATGTAGTCCCGTGATATTCTCGAGATACCAGAGGGTAATACTCGAAGGAAGATCAAAATAGAGGTTACGGAGATGCATTGATCTGCAGAAGACAAGTGCTTTAACTTGTCCGAGAAATGGAATTAAAGGGGAAAAATCATGGTCAGAACCACGATTGCAAAGGACCAAACATAGATACCAGATGAACTTATAATAAGGGGATTATTATTATCACAAAAGCCTCCATGATAAGTTCCACATTAGGTCCATGGGCATGAACACAAAGTTGAAGGTTCTGGGTGTAGAGTATGACCCCACTTCTCCTATGCAAAACCTTTCATTCACTTCTCACTTTCGATGAAGTTGTAGTGTTGAAATTTTGTTTGGCATAACACCAGTAGAGTATGACCCATAGAAGTTTCTGGGTGCACACATAGAAAAGGCATAGGTTCAACCCATTAGGGCATCTTCGGAACATATACCACGAACTTCAATACTACTTAACACCAGCTCGAAAGTAGAGCATGGTTCACAAAAAGAGAGGATAATGTTTACCATAGGCATTATGCATTAGGGGAAAACTCACGAGAATTTAGAATGTGAAGGACACTGTCGGATAATAATCCAACAAAGGATTTGGCGGTCCACAAGGATCTGCCGTGAGTAACGATACTCAACGAGAAGAAGAAAGAATTTAAAGGCATCAGATTATAGAAATTTTAGGATAATTTCAAAGCTTCAATACGAAGGAATTACGATATCCAGATTGGTGTATCAGAATCAGATGCTATGATTAGGTACGAGTATGTTGAATAGGATTAGATGGGCAATCAATCAAGGTTTGATTTGCCGAGAACCAGCTCATGTCTGGAATGACGTCTGAGCTGGAAGCACAATTCCCAGGGAACAACTGATGATTGCGTGCATTCTCACACATGTTGAATCGACAGGGTAAGGACGACAATCGCAAAGGATTTTAATGAATATTGCTAGACATATGGAATTAACCAAAATGCAAGCACGTAAGGAAGAACAAGAGCAATAGGCTACTAAGGATTTTCAGAAGATCGAATACTATTTCAAAGAATTTTGTGAAACACAAGAACAACTAGGGATGAGCGAATACTCGATAAGTGCAAGGAATTACCCATAGGGGTATTCATGTGGTAAAGAACTACAAGGCAGTAAGCTCAAAGGATTCTCGGGGTCACGAAGAGTATTTCGGGGCATCTTGTAATAACAAGAGCAACAGGGAATGACTATATGAATGGCAAGTGTACGTAGTTTCCATAAGGATATATCAGTGCTAGGGAATTGCAAAAGCGACAGGCACAAAGTCTCAAGAGAACATCGTAGAGTATCTTCGAAATCTTCTGGTGCAGTAGGCGATCATTTGTAATAAGGGGCTCTCTGGGAGGAAGTAGTTACGAGATCCTAATGTTAGAGTTAGCAAAATCGTTTAACCCGAAAGGAAGAGAGATCAGAGTCCCAGTGTATAGACGAGGAATAAAATATCCTAATACCACCCAATGGCGACGTGGGCCCATGGGCCGCACAACCAAGTTAGTAAAACAATTTTCATCGACTAGACTCAACTTCGGCCAAGGAGTGTGGAAGGGGGATTCCTACAGGCAGTCAGCTCTGATACCAACTTGTGACACCCTCGGTTCAATCGTACACTAATCATACATGCAAATGTGTACGATCAAGATCAAGGACTCACGGGAAGATATCACAACACAACTCTAGACACAAATAAATTAATACAAGCTTTATATTACAAGCCAGGGACCTCGAGGGCTCGAATACATCAGCTCAAATACACAAGAGTCGGCGGAAGCAACAATATCTGAGTATAGAAATAAGTTAGACAAGTCTGCCTTAAGAAGGCTAGCACAAAAGCAACAACGATCGAAAAGGCAAGGCCTCCTGTCTAGGAGCCTCGTAACTACTCCAGGTCGTCAGCGGCCGTCATGTAGTAGGAGGCACCCTCGGGGTAGTAGTAATCATCAGTGGTGTCGTCTGGCTCCTGGGATCCGTCATCTGGTCGCAACAATCGGGTATAGGGGAAAAAGAGGCAACAAAGCAACCGTGAGTAATCATCCAAAGTACTCGCAAGTCTTACATCAGATCTAAACTAAGTATGCATCTGTATCAAAGGAAATGGGCTGTATCTGTGGACTAAACTGCAGAATGCCAGAAGAGAAGGGGAAAGCCTAGCCTATCGAAGACTAGCATCTTCAAGCATCTTCAAGCATCTTGCAGCATTTAGAAGAGTACAAATCAACATAATGTAAAGTAGTAGTAGTGTTATCAACCTCATCCAGAGATCCTTTCTCGACACCCTACGAGAAAGCAATCCCAGAGCCTCGGCACTCGATAGTAACTCCGTGAAGTCGTACAACTAGGGGGGGTGATGTGCGGTGTCGGGGCCTGGACGTCGATCACGTTAATCGAGTCATCGGACATAAAAGTGGGGCAACTGGGACAAGGTGGGGGTCACTGATTGATCACTAACCAACCTATACTAAGCAATTTAGGGTAAGCAGGTAAGGTACAATGAGCAGGTTACAAAAGTAGGCTATGCATCAGAATAGGAGCAATCAATTACAGTAGCAAAATCTAATGCAAGCATGAGAGAGAGGAATGGGTGATATCAGGATGTTCAAAGGGGGCTTGCCTGGAAGCACTGTTGAAAAGGAAGAAGGGTCGCCAGAGACGTAGTCGATCACAGGGGCAACATCAGTCTCGGGGTCTACCGAAGAGAAGAGGGGGAAGAAACAATAAATATAAAGCAAACATAGCATCACAAAGCATAACATGGCAATATGATGTGCAGGGTGCGACCTAACGTATGGCTACACGATATAGGTGAAGGGGGAAAATCAACTGGGAATGTTTTCCCAGTTCTGGACCTGTGTCAGACAGATGACCGGAGGGTGAGTGTTCCATGTTCAGCATGCTAGGGGCATGTGACAGATGAACGGACCGCGTATTCAGATTCATTGGATTTTTCTAAGCAACTTTCATGTAGAAAACATTTTCATCCGAGTTACAGTTTAATTTCTATGATTTTTCAAAGATTAAACCATTTTCTAGATTTATTTATATTAACAGAAATGGAAAAAAAGACGTCAACATGATGTGCTGATGACCTCAGCAGTCAACAGAGCGGCTGACCATGTCAAACGTGACCAATGGGGCCACCAGGACCCACATGTCAGCCTCTATGGATTAACAGTGGATTAATCTGACTAACAGTAGTAGTTAGGGGTGTGGGCCCCATTAGTCGGTGACTAATTAGTGATTAAAACTAATTAACATTTTATTTATCTATAAAACCTGCTTAATTAGCATGGGGCCCACATGTCAGTGGCACTGGGGCGGCCACGTCAGTGTTTACCCAAGTCAACAGGTCAAAGGCCCCCCCACCAGTCAGTGGCCCAGGTGGTGCCACGTGGACGCCACGTCGGACACCGGCCGGAGACGTGCCGTAGTTGACTCCGGCGAGCCAAACGCGGCGACGCGGCTCGGGAGGGGCGCGGATTTCGCGCACAAGGGGTCTGCGGGGTTGTGGCTGGGCGCGTTCGACGCGGCTTAGCGTCACGCGTCGAATGGTGGTGGCCGGAGTGGCTGGAATGGCTTGCGGCGAGTGCTTCGAGCTCGCCGGCGGCGAGGTGCTTCCGGTGAGCAATGACAATGGTGGTACAGTGTGAGTTCGGGCAATCCAGAGAGCGGGGCGAGGTCTACGTGCACGCGCGATCAAGATGGACGCGAGCAAAAGTCCAAAAGGTCACCGGAATGACGCCGGCGACGAGCTACGCGGAGGCGCCTCCGGTCGGAGCACGGGGTCGGCGCTACGGGGCTCGATTGAGCGCGAGGGAGGGGTGCAACGGGCCCGCATGAACGTGTTGAGCATGAATCCCGAGCTCATATGAGCTCGAAGGGCAGCAACGGCACGGCCACGCGCACGCCGGCAGAAGTAGAGGCACGGCAACGACGGCGAACTAGCTAGGGACGAATATGGCCATGGGAAGAAGGAATGGTGGGAGACAGGAGCTCACCGAGCGACCAAGAAAAGCCCTCGACGGATTAGTAGCTGCAGGGTTCGCCGGAGACGACAAGGATCGTCGGTGACAGAGGCGGAAGGGGGCGGAGAAGAACGCCCTCAGCGGGTCGTCCCAGCTCCTGCTGATGGTCGGAGGCGAAGGAGCGGAGAACGACGCAGCTCGTGGAGGCGTTGGTGAAGCTCGGGGTCGACGGTCGCTGTGGTGGTGCGAGAAGAACAGCGACGATAGCGTCGGGCAACATGGGGGGGGGGGAGAGGCCCGAGGGAGAGCGGGGTGGATCTGGGAGGTGAGGAAGCAAGTGGGGAGGGACGCTAGGGTTCACCCCGTGCCCATCGGCGGCCACGGACGGCGCGCGCGCGTCCACCCAGCCCCTGGTGAACAGAGGTCGGGGACGACAGGGTTAGGTGGGCTGGGCCAAGTGCACCCTGGTCTTTTCTTTTCCCCTTTTTATATTTCTATTTTTTTACAGAAAGGGTTTTGTAATATTTGGGGTGCCAAAATGATTTTTGTAAAATATGGGAATTGTCCACATAAATACAATTCAATGTTTGACACAGCCGCAAAAAAGTTTGGAAGAAGTTTGAATTAGAGGGAATTTGCAAAAACATGGAAAAGCAATTAATTTGCTGAGTTGGCACTATTTTAATTTGCTATAGTCCATCTTAGCTTGGAGGTGATGTTGTTTTCCTTAACAATCATTTGTTATGGAATTTTTACTAAATGATGGGCTATTTTTCAGCAACTTTTGTGCAACTTCACAATTCACTTGCAAATTTTCCAAAGCGGAATTTCAAATGAGATTTGAATCAAAGATGATCAAGCACTGTTTGAAAAAATGATTAGCTTAATCACAGAGGGTTACTGTAGCATGACATTGGGGGTGTTACAGCCGGCCCCCTTTCCTTCTCCCTCTCTCCCCCTTCCTTCTCTCCTACTCCAACAAGGGAAAGGGGGAATCCTACTCCCACCGGGAGTAGGACTCCTCCCTTTGGGCGTGCCATAGAGGGCCGGCCCTCCCCTCCTCCACTCCTTTATATACGGGGGAGGGGGCACCCCATAGACACACAAGTTGATTGTTTAGCCGTGTGTGGTGCCCCCTCCACAGATTTCCACCTTGGTCATATCGTTGTAGTTCTTAGGCAAAGCCCTGCATCGGTAACTTCATCATCACCGTCATCACGCCCTCATGCTGACGAAGCTCTCCCTCGGCACTCAGATGGATCTAGAGTTCGTGGGACATCACCGAGCTGAACGTGTGCAGATCGCGGAGGTGCCGTACTTTTGGTGCTAGGATCGGTCGGATCATGAAGACGTACGACTACATCAACCGCATTGTCATAACGCTTCCGCTTATGGTCTACGAGGGTATGTGGACAACACTCTCCTCTCTCGTTGCTATGCATCACCTAGATGGATCTTGCGTGTGCGTATGATTTTTTTGAAATTACTGCGTTCCCCAACAGTGGCATCCGAGTCAGGTCTATGTGCAGATGTTATATGCACGAGTAGAACACAAAGGAGTTGTGGGCGTGGGTATATACATATTACTTGCCATCACTAGTTGATTCTTGATTCAGCGGTATTGTTGGATGAAGTGGCTCAGACCGACATTACGCGTACGCTTACGCGAGACTGGTTCTACCAACGTGCTTCGCACACAGGTGGCTAGTGGGTGTCAGTTTCACCTACTTTAGTTGAATCAGATTCAATGAATAGGGTTCTTTCTGAAGATCAAAAAGCAATCACTATACCGCGTTGTGGTTTTTGATGCGTTGGTAAGAACGGTTCTTGCTCAGCCTGGAGCAGCCATGTAAAACTTGCAACAACAAAGTAGAAGACTTCTAACTTGTTTTGCAAGGCATGTTGTGATGTGATATGGTCAAGACATGATGCTAAATTTTATTGTATGAGATGATCATGTTTTGTAACAGAGTTATCGGCAATTGGCAGAAGCCAATGGTTGTCGCTTTATTGTATGAAATGCAATCGCCATGTAATTGCTTTACTTTATCACTAAGCGGTAGCGATAGTCGTAGTTGAAATAGTTGGCGAGACGACGACGATGCTTCGATGGAGATCAAGGTGTCAAGCCGGTGACGATGGTGATCATGACAGTGCTTTGGAGATGGAGATCGAAGGCACAAGATGATGATGACCATATCATATCACTTATATTTTATTGCATGTGATGTTTATCCTTTATGCATCTTATTTTGGCAGTAGCATTATAAGATGGTCTCTCACTAAATTTCAAGGTATAAGTGTTCTCCCTGAGTATGCACCGTTGCTACAGTTCGTCGTGCCGAGACACCACATGATGATCGGGTGTGATAAGATCTACGTTCACATACAATGGGTGCAAGCCAGTTTTGCACACGCGGAATACTCGGGTTAAACTTGACGAGCCTAGCATATGCAGATATGGCCTCGGAACACTGATACCGAAAGGTCGAGCATGAATCATATAGTAGATATGATCAACATAGTGATGTTCACATTGAAAACTACTCCATCTCACGTGATGATCGGACATGGTTTAGTTGATATGGATCACGTGATCACTTAGATGATTAGAGGGATGTCTATCTAAGTGGGAGTTCCTAAGTAATATGATTAATTGAACTTTAATTTATCATGAACTTAGTACCTGATAAGTATTTTTCATGTCTATGTTGTTGTAGATAGATGGCCCGTGCTATTTTCCGTTGAATTTTAATGCATTCCTAGAGAAAGCTAAGTTGAAAGATGATGGTAGCAACTACACGGTCTGGGTCCGTAACTTGAGGATTATCCTCATTGCTACACAGAAGAATTACGTCCTGGAAGCACCTCTAGGTGACAAACCCACTGCAGGAGCAACGCCAGATGTTGTGAACACCTGGCAAAGCAAAGCTGATGACTACTCGATAGTTCAGTGTGCCATGCTTTACGGCTTAGAACCAGGACTTCAACGACATTTTGAAGACATGGAGCATATGAGATGTTCCAGGAATTGAAGTTAATATTTCAAGCAAATGCCCGGATTGAGAGATATGAAGTCTCCAATAAGTTCTACACCCGCAAGATGGAGGAGAATAGTTCTGTCAGTGAACATATACTCAGAATGTCTGGGTACCACAACCACTTGACTCAACTAGAGTTAATCTTTCTGATGATAGTGTCATTGGCAGAGTTCTTCAATCACTACCACCAAGCTACAAGAGCTTCGTGATGAACTATAATATGCAAGGGATGGATAAGATGATTCCTGAGCTCTTCGCAATGCTAAAGGCTGCAGAGGTAGAAATCAAGAAGGAGCATCAAGTGTTGATGGTCAACAAGACCACCAGTTTCAAGAAAAAGGGTAAAGGGAAGAAGGGGAACTTCAAGAAGAACAGCAAGCCAGTTGCTTCTCAAGTGAAGTAACCCAAGTTTGGACCTAAGCCTGAAACTGAGTGCTTCTACTGCAAAGAAACTGGTCACTGGAAGCGGAACTGCCCCAAGTATTTGGCGGAGAAGAAGGATGACAAAGTTAAAGGTATATTTGATATACATGTTATTGATATGTACCTTACTAATGCTCGCAGTACTGTTTGGGTATTTGATACTTGTTCAATTGCTAAAATTTGCAACTCGAAACAGGGGCTATGGATTAAGCGAAGATTGGCTAAGGACGAGGTGATGCTGCGTGTGGGAAATGGTCCCAAAGTCGATGTGATCACCGTCGGCATGCTACCTCTACATCTACCTTCGGGATTAGTTTTAGACCTAAATAATTGTTATTTGGTGCCAGCGTTGAGTGATAACCCACAAGTATAGGGGATCACAACAGTTTTCGAGGGTAGAGTATTCAACCCAAATTTATTGATTCGACACAAGGGGAGCCAAAGAATATTCTCAAGTATTAACAGTTGAGTTGTCAATTCAACCGCACCTGAAAGACTTAATATCTGCAGCAAAGTATTTAGTAGCAAAGTAATATGGAAGTAACGGTAGCAGTGGCAAAAGTAATAGTATTGGTTTTGTAGTGATTGTAACAGTAGCAACGGAAAAGTAACTATGCAAAGATCAATATGTGAAAATCTCGTAGGCATTGGATCAGTGATGGATAATATGTCGGATGCGATTCCTCATGCAACAGTTATAACATAGGGTGACACAGAACTAGCTCCAGTTCATCAATGTAATGTAGGCATGTATTCCGAATATAGTCATACGTGCTTATGGAAAAGAACTTGCATGACATCTTTTGTCCTACCCTCCCGTGGTAGCAGGGTCCTTTTGGAAACTAAGGGATATTAAGGCCTCCTTTTAATAGAGTACCAGACCAAAGCATTTACACTTAGTGAATACATGAACTCCTCAAACTACGGTCATCACCGGTAAGTATCCCGATTATTGTCACTTCAGGGTTAACGGATCATAACACATAATAGGTGACTATAGACTTCCAAGATAGGATCAAGAATTCACATATATTCATGAAAACATAATAGGTTCAGATCTGAAATCATGGCACTCGAGCCCTAGTGACAAGCATTAAGCATAGCAAAGTCATAGCAACATCAATGATAGAGGCGAAAGTGTCCCAATGTTTCGATGAGATGGTGGCTATCATTTTCTGATGGAGTCGACCTTGACGATCCGACTATGAACGTGCGAGACGTCGCGCCTTAGCAATCGCTAAACCAACTTCCGAGGGGTTATTGACCACGCTGGAGCACGATCAACCTGACCACGAGGGTCTATTTCCTGTGAGCAAACGAAGAACAAGCAAGAAACTGAGATTGCAATCTGGATATTGTGAATATAAGATGAAAACTTTATTGATGAAGGTGGGGTTCTGTGACGCCTTGGTCTGGTCGTTGAACACAAACGAAGTACACAAAGTTGCAGCTATGCCGAACTTTTAATGTAAACAAAACCCAACGTCTAAATGATGCCCTAAGGGCTGTATATATGGAGGAAGAGGGAGGAAATTTCGTGGCCCTTGGAGGTGGGGTCCGAAACCAACCCTAACTCCTGTTTCCCCACACATACGGACTCTAAAAACAGCCTATACTTAAGTATTTCGAAAATACATGGGCCTAGCCCAATAATAAGATGACGCAGCACCTAAAATAGCCTCTGGACGAAGTTTATGAAGTGGCATCTTATATATTTTGTCCAAGGCTTCATGCACTCCTTATGGTGGCTTCAAAGTCCTGAAATCATCACTTGTAACTCCGTTCTTGATCCCCTTGCGCATGCCATCATCTCCATGCTTGAACTTGCTCCAAGGTTCATCTTTCTTGTCCAAGCTAGGCCCTTCATTTGTAAGCAAAACAAATGTATCCAATTTAGGCAGCATCATATTCTCATGAACATTAGAATCGTTACCAAGAAACAAAAGCACCTGATAATTCAATTGGCGTGCGCGAGCTCTAGTAATTGGTCCAGTATGTATAGCAGCAGGGGCTGTGGGCGTAACAATGGTATTGATGTCCTCATCATCCTCCCCTTCTTGAAATGAAGTCATCCTTGATGGAAGCTCATCTTCCTCACCCAAATAAGGCTTCAAATCTGCAATATTAAAAGTGGGACTAACCCCAAAATCTGCAGGTAGCTCAAGTTTATATGCATTATCATTTATTTTATCTAACACCTTAAAAGGACCATTAACACGTGGCATTAGCTTTGATTTGCGCAAATTAGGAAATCTATCCTTACGCAAATGTAACCAAACAAGATCTCCAGGTGCAAACACGACATGTTTTCTACCCTTATCTCCAGCAAGTTTATATTTAGCATTCATACGCTCAATGTTTTCCTTAGTTAACTCATGCATGTTTAAAATCAATTTAGCACGTTCTTTAGCATAAAAATTAACCTTCTCCGAAGATGGAAGAGGCAACAAATCAATAGGTGCACGAGGTAGCAAACCATACACAATTTCAAAAGGGCACATCTTAGTAGTAGAATGCAATGAACGATTATAAGCAAATTCAATATGAGGCAAGCATTCTTCCCACATTTTCTTATTATTCTTCAAAACAGCCCTAAGCATAGTAGACAATGTTCTATTGACTACTTCAGTTTGTCCATCAGTTTGGGGGTGACAAGTAGTACTAAAAAGCAGTTTAGTCCCCAACTTAGCGCATAAACATCTCCAAAAGTGGCTAAGAAATTTAGTATCATGATCTGAAACAATAGTATTTGGCACACCATGCAAGCGAATAATTTCACGAAAAAACAAATCAGTAACATTAACAACATCATCGCTTTTATGACATGGTATAAAGTGTGCCATTTTCGAAAATCTATCCACGACAAAAAATATGCTATCCCTCCCCTTCTTTGTTCGAGGTAAACCTAAAACAAAGTCCATAGATATATCCTCCCAAGGAACACTAGGTACAGGCAAAGGCATATATAAACCATAAGGAATGAGTCGTGACTTAGCTTTTTGACATGTAGTGCAGCGAGCAACAAAATGCTCAACATCCCGTCTCATCTTTGGCCAAAAGAAATGTGTGGCAAGTATATCCTCCGTCTTCTTGACGCCAAAGTGTCCCATTA
Organism: Triticum aestivum; assembly: GCF_018294505.1. Classification (NCBI taxonomy): domain Eukaryota; kingdom Viridiplantae; phylum Streptophyta; class Magnoliopsida; order Poales; family Poaceae; genus Triticum; species Triticum aestivum. The sequence continues at coordinate 213,617,027 of NC_057809.1, forward strand.
GTCCTCCTCCATGTGCCTCCTGCAACAACAAAAGACGAACGGAGCCAGCTGGAATGCATAGCTTGTTAGCACGAAACACAAATCCATCGTTAAGAACGAACTTGTTCCAAGTTCTCCCTTCCTTGCAATTCTGCAATACATCTTTAAATTCAGCATCATGCACATATTGATCTTTGATGGTCTCCAAACCAAATATTTTAAAGTCAAGTTGTGAAAGCATAGTATAACGACGAGACAATGCATCAGCAATAACATTTTCGTTACCCTTCTTGTGTTTAATGACATAAGGGAAAGTCTCAATGAATTCAACCCATTTAGCATGTCTACGGTTCAGTTTTGCTTGACTTTTAATGTGTTTCAATGATTCATGATCAGAATGTATAAAAAATTCCTTGGGCCATAAATAATGTTGCAGTGTTTCTAAGGTCCGAACAAGAGCATATAATTCTTTATCATAAGTAGAATAGTTCAGACTAGGCCCACTCAATTTTTCAGAAAAGTATGCAACAAGTTTGCCATCTTGTAATAACACACCTCCTAATCCAATTCCACAAGCATCACATTCAAGCTCTAAAGTCTTATTAAAATCAGGAAGTTGGAGTAAAGGAGCATGTGTCAACTTATCTTTCAATACCGTGAAGGCTTCTTCCTGTGCGGTACCCCAAACAAAAGGCACATCCTTCTTTGTAAGCTCATTGAGAGGTGCAGCAATGGTGCTGAAATCTCTCACAAAACGCCTATAGAAACCAGCGAGGCCAAGGAAACTCCTCACTTGTGTGACCGTTTTGGGCTGCGACCAACTCTCAATAGCTTCAATCTTGGCTTTATCAACTTCAATTCCCTGTGGAGTAACAACATAGCCAAGAAAAGATACTCGGTCGGTGCAAAAGGTGCACTTTCCAAGGTTACCAAACAAACGTGCATCACGTAGAGCAATAAAAACAGCACGTAAATGTTCCAAATGTTCCTCCAAAGATTTGCTATAAATCAATATGTCATCAAAGTAAACTACCACAAATCGTCCAATGAAAGCACGTAAAACTCCGTTCATTAACCTCATGAAAGTACTAGGTGCATTAGTTAACCCAAAAGGCATGACTAACCAATCATATAATCCAAACTTAGTTTTAAATGCTATTTTCCATTCGTCTCGCAATTTCATACGAATTTGATGGTATCCACTAAGCAAATCAACTTTGGAGAATATTGTAGAGCCACTCAATTCATCAAGCATATCATCTAGCCTAGGAATAGGATGACGATAACGAATAGTAATATTATTAATGCCTCTACAATCAACGCACATACACGGCGTACCATCCTTTTTCGGCACTAAAATGATAGGAATAGCACAAGGACTAAGGGACTCGCGTATATAACCTTTGTCGAGCAGTTCTTGTACTTGACGCATAATCTCCTTCATCTCCTGTGGATTGGTACGGTATGGTGCACGGTTGGGTAATGATGCACTGGGAATTAAGTCAATTTGATGCTCAATCCCTCGAATAGGTGGTAATCCCGGTGGCACGTCTTGTGGAAAGACGTCAGCGAACTCCTGCAAAATGTTAGTGACAACAGGAGGCAAAGAGGAAGGCACGTCCTCGAATGAAAATAATGCCTATTTACACACAAAAGCATAGCAAATAGATTTGCTAAAATCTAGATCTTCAATATCAGATTTGGTGGCAAGTAAACATGCACTTTTCAATTTAATTTCAGAAGCAACACTAGATGGTTTATTATTAGGCTTCATTTGTTGCTCAAATTCTTTTGCCACAATCTTATTTTCACTCTTATGTTTCTCCTGTTTTGCTCTATTAGCTCTATTAATATCATCTTTCAAAATGGAATAGGGAGTCATAGGAAGCAAAGTAATATGGCTATCCTTATGAACAAGAGTATATTGATTATTTCGACCATGGTGTACAAAATTTTATCAAATTGCCATGGTCTACCAAGTAATAAGGAACATGCTTGCATGGGTACCACATCACAGTCAACATAATCAACATATGTCGAGATACTAAAATGCACACGAACAGTACGTGTTACCTTAACCTTGCCGCTGTTGTTGAACCATTGGATGTAGTAAGGATGTGGATGTGGTCGTGTGGTGAGAGAGAGCTTCTCCACCATCTCCATGCTAGCCAAGTTGTTGCAGCTCCCTCCATCTATGATGATGCAAACAGAACGTTCCTTCACAACTCCCTTTGTATGGAACAAATTATGCCTCTGATTTTGCTCAGCTTGTGTAACCTGCACACTCAAAACATGTTGAGCAACTAAACATTCATACCTATCAGCATCTTCAAGAGCTATGTATTGTGTCTCATGATCAGAATCATCTCCACCGTGTTCTTCATGTGTAATAAGAGCCAAAGTCTCCTCATCATAGTCACTAGCGGACTCATACACACTGTCGGTGTCAAAACCGGCGGATCTCGGGTAGGGGGGTCCCGAACTGTGCGTCTAGGCCAGATGGTAACAGGAGACAAGGGACACGATGTTTTTTACCCAGGTTCAGGCCCTCTCGATGGAGGTAATACCCTACTCCTGCTTGATTAATATTGATGATATGGGTAGTACAAGAGTAGATCTACCATGAGATCAAGGAGGCTAAACCCTAGAAGCTAGCCTATGGTATGATTGTTGTGTATGGAGTTGATTGCCTACGGACTACAACCCTCCGGTTTATATAGACACCGGATAGGGTTAGGGTTACACAGAGTCGGTTACAATGGTAGGAGATCTTGAATATCCGCATCGCCAAGCTTGCCTTCCACGCCAAGGAAAGTCCCATCCGGACACGGGACGAAGTCTTCAATCTTGTATCTTCATAGTCCAGGAGTCCGGCTGAAGGTATAGTCCGGCTACCCGAACACCCCCTAATCTAGGACTCCCTCAGTAGCCCCTGAACTAGGCTTCAATGACGACGAGTCCGGCGCGCAAATTGTCTTCGGCATTGCAAGGCGGGTTCCTCCTCCAAGTCCTTCATAGAAGATTGTAGACACCAAGAGTAGTGTCCGGCTCTGCAAAATAAGCTTCCACATATTGCCATAGAGAGAATAATATTAACACAAATCAAATCTGCTGACGTATTCCGCAGTGCGTTATCACACTACAGCCAAGTCCTTTACTCGAATCGTTTTCACTTTTCCACCTCAGCGTGTTTCGCGAGGCGGTTTCCTTGGCACGTCTTGTCAAAGCAGAGATCGTGTGCCCCCCTTTTACGGGATTCTCATCAATACGGATGTGGGTAACCCAATCGTGCCCGTTAGCATGTTTTCTCGATTAAAGGCGAGTCCCAAACGGTTACGGGGAGGGCTCCTGGTATTCAACCTCTTATAAAGAGGCCAGGGCCTTACTCCTTTTCTCCAATCCCAAAACAAGTTCGCCCGTCGCCTCGAGTTCCAACACCCTAGGCTCCAGATTCCGGGCGCCCCAGACCTTCGACAATGTCCGGTTCCGACCTTCAAGGCCGATGGATGCCCTCCTCCGTCACGGAGGAGGACATGCTAAAGTTGAGAGAGGCTAAGTTCTTGACCGCTGAAATTCCGCACAGGTTGCCTGCTCAAAGGCAGGCTATCCCCAGTCCCCAGTCCGGTGAGAGCGTAGTGTTCGTGTCTCACTTCCTTCGGGGGTTAGGCTTCCCGATGGATCCCTTTGTGAGGGGACTACTATTTTATTACGGGCTGGAATTCCACGACTTAGCTCCGGAGTCCATCCTCCATATCTCCTCGTTTATCGTTGTATGCGAAGCGTTCCTCCGTGTTACCCCTCACTTCGGATTATGGCTCAAGACTTTCAAAGTGGAGCCGAAGATGATTAAGGGACGGCACGCAGAGTGCGGAGGCGCTGTTATAAGCAAAAATGCTGATGCTCCATGGCCCGAGGGCTCTTTTCAAGAGGAGCTGGGCTTGTGGCAACGAGAGTGGTTTTATATCACCGCTCCCCGGAGCGCCAAGTGGGTGGCTCTTCCCGCCTTTCTCTCGGGTCCCCCGCCACGACTAGCGTCATGGGTTAACAAAGGGTTAGATTGGGGTTTGCCCAAAGACGTGCCCTTGTTACAGGGCCAAATTAAGGATCTCTTGGAAGGAGACCTCAGCTTGATCAAGGTGACGCAGGTCATGCTGATTCGCCGAATATTGCCCGGCAAACGTCGCCCCCTTCGCCTGTGGAAGTTTAATCCAGAGGGACCGTGAGCTCTCCAGAACTTTATGGGCGCAACACCCACAGAGATGTATAGACTATTCTTCGAATCACAAGAGATGTGTCCGGATTTAACCAAGGACGCAGGCCTAAGCTGCAATCGCCCGGATACTCAAGTAAGCGACCTTGTGCCTGGACCTTCTATCCGTATAATTGTCATAAACTTGCCCCTAAAATAGCCGTCCTTTTAAACAGGAGTGGATAGCGAAGGCAAAGCTGATCAGGTGTCCGGCTCCCCTTCCTGAAACCAGGCCGGATCCCGTGCTGGTCAGGATGCTGGAGATAATGCCTTTGGAGGGGGAGGACAAGGAAGCTATGGCCTCCTCGAAGGAGGCTGCTCCGAAGGGAGGAACTGACAATTCCTCTCCTAAGGGGGAGAAGAGAGCCGCCTCTGACGACCCGGAAGCCATGGCTTCGAAGCGGGGGAGAAAATCCTCGTCAGAGGGTCCAACGCCGGGGAGTTCCTCGGCCGGACTACGCCCTCAAGGGGATCAGCCCTCCAGCGAGCCATAAGTGGAGAAAAGATTTTCCTTTTGAGGGATGAGGGAAGTCCTTGATTTATATCTGAGAAGATTAACCAAACCTTTATCTTGTAGCTCGGACCTCAGCCCTTCTTAGCAGAGCTCGTCTTCGGGGGATATCCTTCCGGAAATGATGGAGAGCAGGACGCTTCCCACTACCGTGCCGCCTAGCGAGGCGGGCGACCCTAAGGTGTCATCGTGGAGGGTTTCTCCAAATCCGGTAGGGGCGGAAGGTGGCTGTGCGGCCCCTCGAGGTTCTCTGCGTTCGGCCTTCGAAAGAGGCCATAGGACAAGTCCGGCACCGTTTGGTGCTTGGCCGGAGGAGCTAAAGATTCTGCTGGGGCGAGCTTCTATCTCAGAGGAGCACCATGCATTGATGGGCACAGTGATTGAAAGGATTTCATCCGCAGAAAGCGGATTGCATGAGGCCGTCAAAAGTTTACTGACGGGTTTTGAGGTACGTTAGATAATGTACACTTTTGTCAGTTGCGCATAAGTAAGATGCACCCTGTGTAGATAGTAGCCCCTGAGACTCTGCGCGTTGTCAAGAAATGACGGCACACAGAGGATCATAATCCCAAGTCTAAGATGTCGCCTTTGAATGTAGGTGGCGAGGTGTCCGGATTCAAGCCGAACTGATGATGTCGCCAAACTAAAGCAGCAACTGGACGTGGCAGATGCGGACATCGCGCTTGTCAACAAGCGGCTTGATGAGGCTCAAGGTATGTAATTCTTCGGGCGGCATCAGGTAAGAGGAGCTTCATGCCAGTGTCTTACAATGTGTGTGCTTGACGCAGATGGTACGACCGCCGTGGAGAATCTTAGGGCAGAACTTGCCCGAGCTAAGGAGCAAGCCAGAAAAAGCGATGCGGCTGCCGAGAAGGCCCTTGAAGAGCTGAGAGCCGAACAGGCTACTCACTGCCAAAGCAAAGAAGAGATGGCCGAGAAGTTAAAGAGCGCTGCAGACCGTTGCAAACTTCTTGAGAAAGAAGACTAGGCAAGACAGACGGACTTAGAGAAGGCTGTTGCCGATGCCAAGGATGCTCGCTCTGCGATGAGAGCTGCGAAGGAGGAGCTGCGTCAGGCCGAACAGATTGCGGCTGGAAAGCCCTTTATGCTGCGGAGGAAGTTTTGTGATTCAAAGTTTGCTCCGTTGGATCAGATGTGGAGTGTGGAGGATACCTATCTGGATTTGGCAGCGAGTGCTGCTGATGCGACCGAACACTTTCGAGATCAGAAAGATCGCGAAGTGGAAAAGCTTTTCTGGTCGCAGTTTCACAATCCAGAGCGTCCGCTGGCAGTGGATGATCGTTTGGATCAATGGGCCGAACTGAATAGGTTGTCTAGACTCGCCATGAAGTACGTCATGGGTCACCTGTGGCCGAGGAGATCGGAGCCGAAGAGTTACTTCAGCTTGGTGCAGCAATTCCTTGACGCGGTGCCGCGTATAAATGCAATGAAGAGGTCAGCATGCATAGAGGGCGCTAGGATGGCTCTTGCCCGTGTTAAGACATACTGGGCAGAGATGGAGACCACCGTTGTTGCGTCCCAAGATTCGGACAAAAGCCGAGTACCCTCCGAGCACTATTTTCAGGAGGTTCTTGAAGGCGCTCGTGTAATAGAGACGCAGTGCCCGAAAGATGCTATGTTATGATAACATATGTAATTATAAAGTAATATCTTGATAAACTGTAGTGGCCTTTTTTATACTTGTGCCTCCATGTATTGGGAACACCTCCTGTGCAGCCGTTTTAAGATATATATATATATATATAGAATCTGAAAGATGGCAGTCGTTGGCTTCAGCCCCCATGCACATAGTGCGGGGTGCTCGCAGAAGACGCATTTTCACACTTAACCCAACGTCTTGGTCCTACAAAGGAGGTGATAGCGCAGCGGGCTAGGCAACCGGACTATAATGCTTTAACACTTTCACTTAGCCATAGGAGTTTGACAATGAGACTCTTTAGTTAGATCCTTGGTGGCAACTGCACTCGTCTGAATTCGGGGCGCGTATGTGCCTGACCGGGAAGCGGCCCTTCGTTAAAGCGGAGGAATTCGATAGATTCCGATAGGTCATCGAGTGGCTGACCAGTCTCACGCTACATCATGACATTTAGTTTTCGGCTTTCTCTACTGAGGTACTCGCCCGGCCGAACCGGGGGCACAATCGCAGTAGTTCTCCTGGTGCTACCTTAGCCGATAGAGCGGAACGTAAGGTAGCCGAACTCAAGAGCCGGGCAACCAAACATTTGACCAAAGACATGATTCGGAGCTGATGCATATAATGCCAAAACTCGCGACGCCGAACACTCCCTAAGGTGTTCGGTCTTTATGAGTGCGGGCGAAACAACACTCTTTATTAAAAAAGCCCCTAGTGTCCAGGTACGTGCAAAAATTTCTAACGTGGCCACATGCCAAGACGCCAGCCTCCTCCTTGGTTATATCAGAAAAAAACAGGGGATGTGTAGCAACAAGAGACAGTAAAAAAGGTTTACGCAGGGTCTTAATCTAAAAAGAATCCTTTAGGACGGGTCCCTACTGCACGTCTGTGCCTGTGTCTCCGTTGTGCCGTATCCTGGACGGGCGCCGCACGACGTTCATCTGTAAAAGAGAGGAACTGAGTTGAAAACGGGTCGTGCCGAACAAAAGTTTAAAATAAACAAAGTGTAAAGTAAAATATATAAAATTGAGCTTTATTGTCTCTTATTGTATATGCATGGAGCCCCTAGTGCGGGGGTATATGGCCACTAAGCCTGCATCAATGATGACTTTGTACCGAACTCGTCTATCCGCGTTCGTGGTCTTTAATGACCTATTTTGAAGTTTTTTGGCCAGTGAGGCCATTTTACTGTGGGGCTGTCAAAGCGGCCGCACAGTTCCCCGCTTGGGGAGGTGCACTTTAGTGCTTCCCCTTCAAAGAGATGATGCCTCGTGGACCGGGCATCTAAGCGTGAGAGATGCATAATGCGGTATTGCGTTAAAGCGAGCGAAAGCTTCGCGTCCCAGTAGTGCTTGATAGCGACTTGAGAATGGGACGATATGGAAGGTCAGCTTTTCACGGCGGAGGTTATCGGCAGAGCCGAATATAACTTCGAGCCGGAGAAAACCCATACAATGGGTGTCCGGACCAGGTGTTACCCCTTGAAAGGAGGTTTTGCTACGGCGGATTCTTGCTGGGTTTATCCCCATGTGCTGGATTGTATCCTAATATATCAGGTTTAGTCCGCTGCCGCCGTCCATAAGGACATTTGAAAACTGGAGTCCGCCAATTATTGGATCGAGTATCAAGGCAGTCCAGCCTACATTCTTGATATTCCTAGAATAATCTAGCTGATCGAAGATGATCGGTTTTGACAACCAATGGCAGGACCCTTTGGGGATGGGCCATGTGGTGCGTACCTTTAGGGGCGCCGCGCGTTTTGTTATGTGAAGTGAGTTCACTGTTTTTACTTCTTGTGGGAAGTTCTTTTGTTTCCTGGTGCTCTGCTTTTGGGGTTCGTCCTCGTCTTCGCTTGGTGTGTCGAGCCCCTTGTGTTCGGCATTGAGTCTGCCGGATTGTTTGAAAACCCAACAGTCTCTGTGGGTATGGTTAGCAGGCTTCCCGGGAGTATTGTGTATCTGACATATCCTGTCTAGGATTTTACTTAGGTTGGATGGATCGTCCCTGCTATCCTGGGGGGGGGCGATTTTTCCTGATTTTGTCGTGAGCCTTTCAATCCGGCATTGACTGTCGTGCTCTTCGGACTTTTGTCCTTAGTCCGGCGACGGTCCTTGTTGCGTCGCGGTTTTCCGTTTCCATCCCTAGTTTTGGATGTACTTGGGTCGCTGGGGCTGCACCTTGCCAACCAGCTGTCCTCCCTAGCACAAAAGCGGGTCATGAGGCTTGTTAGTGCGGCCATTGTTCTTGGCTGTTCTTGGCCGAGGTGTCTGGCGAGCCATTCGTCTCGGACGTTATGCCTGAAAGCTGCTAAGGCTTCGGCGTCCGGACAGTCGACTATCTGATTCTTTTTAGTGAGGAATCTATTCTAGAACTGCCGAGCTGATTCTCCGGTTGTTGAGTTATGTGACTAAGATCGTCTGCATCCGGAGGGCGGACATAATTCCCTTGAAAGTTTGCTCGAAAAGCATCCTCGAGCTCTTCCTAGCTTCCAATTGTGTTTTCGGGAAGGCTTTTAAGCCAATGCCGGGCTGGCCCTTTAAGCGTAAGGGGTAGATATTTTATGGCGTGGAGATCATCTCCTCTAGCCATGTGTATGTGGAGGATATAATCCTCGATCCAGACTCCAGGGTCTGTTGTTCCATCATATGCCTCTATGTTTACGGGTTTGAATCCCTCTGGGAATTCATAGTCCAGGACCTCATCGGTGAAACATAGGGGGTGTGCGGCGCCCCTGTATTTGGGTGTGCCGGATTCTGATGATGGTGTCACAGCCCTAGAGTACCTGAGTGAAATAGTTGCATCTGCACTCATGCATCATGTCTAAAATTTCTGAAAGTTGAATTGAGGTTTGTTGAAACCCTCAGAAATCACTTCAGAAATAATCAACATTAAAAATCTTTTCAAATGAGTCCAAGGAAATGTTCCTGTTATTCTGTAAAAGTATTGGCAAGAGGTAAAATTCAAAACAATATTTTTGGAGTTTCGGAAATATTTATTTTGGGCATTTGAAATTAATTCAATAACTATTTGAATTGGATCTATATTTATTATATAATAAATATATGTTCAATAATTCTGAAAATTGTTGTGTAGCTTTGGAGAAGTCCATTTAGTTCACACAATTATTTTCATGAATTTTGAAAATGGTTTGGTCTTTGAACTAAATCAAAACAAAATAACATGAATAGAAAACAAAAACAGAAAGAAAGAGAGGGCACTGTACCTAGTGCTCACCTGGCCTGGCCCAGCACGGCCCAGCCCAGCTGGCCGATGCCAGTCATCTCCCTCCTCTCGCCAGAAGGACGAGGGCGTGTGCTCGCCACGCGCGCGCCACCTCTACCCTGCTCTAGCGATGCCACGGAGATGCCCCGAAGCCCCTGTCCCCTCTCCCTCACTCGCCGCTCTCTCTCCCCTCCCCTGGCTCTCTCCCTCTAGGTCAACCGAGCGAAACCGTCGCCGCCGACCAGTGCTCGCACGGCCACAACCACCCCCTTGCTCCCCTGGCGCGTTCGAGAGCTCCGCCTCGTTCCCCTCTTCCTCCTCACCGAGCCACATGGTGCCTGAAGCCCGTGGACGCCGCCAACACCGCCGTTCCCCTCGTCGGTCGCGGTGGATCCTCGCCGTCGATTCGGGAGCTACCGGGCGTCCCCAACCTCGCTCTCGCGCTCCCTACACTCGCTATGAGCCAATACGCCGAAGCCCTCTCTTCCCGTGATCTATTTCCCTCTCTAGCCGCCGTTCCCATCGAGCCCGAGAGCTCAGCTCCGCCGGCGATGTCGCCACCACGGCCTGAGCTCGACCCAGCCGTGACCTTGCACCGCATCATGCTCCTGGCGCCTCCAGGAGGCTGCCTAGCCACTCCGTTGGCTCGCCCGAGCACTTCAGCCCAGCGCCCATGCTACCCCGTACTCCGGCCGCCGCAGCCGAGCTCATCGACGTCAGCTCCGGCCATCCCAGCTACCGCTGCTTGCTGGAATGGATGCGTGCGTGTGCCAGCAATCCGTAGCCACAAACGGCGCGCCAAACCATCGACCGTGAGCAAATCCCGAGCCCTCCGCCGTCTCGAGCTTCGCCGGCGACGAGCCGCGGGTCAACTCCGGCGAGTTGACCCGGGGGTTTGACCCCGTCTGACCAGGGTTTGACCACCATGGGTCACTGACGCGTGGGGCCAGCCCTGCTAATTAACCCAGGTTAGTGTTAATTTATTAGTTAGTTTAATTAGCCTCTGACATGTGGGCCCAAGCCCCTAATTAGTTAACTCGAGATTAATTAGAGATAAATAATTTAGTTAGCTAAACTAGACACTGACATGCGGGCCCCACCCTGCTAACAGCCTGGTTAGGGTTAGTTTAACACTAACTAACTCAGTTAGTGGACTGAGTCACTGACCAGTGGGTCCCACTGGTCAGGTTTGACCCGGACCAGCCCCTGTTGACCTGCTGACATCATTCTGACGTCAGGCTGACGCAGTAATGCTTTCTGGATTTTAAATAAATTAGAAATGATTTATTTAATTCAGAAAATGTCCAAAACTTCCAAAAATCATAGAAATTCAACCGTAACTCCAAATGAAATAAATTATATATGAAAAATTATAAGAAAAATTCAAGGAATCTGTTTATGGCATTTTCATGCATGTTAGAGCAACTTATGGCTGCTGTTTAGGCCAATTCACATAAATGGAATTTAAACTCTCACTTATGGAGTTTGAATTTGAACCTAGGGTTCAAACCAACTTCATTTAATATGGTTGCTAGTTGCATTAGCTCAATTAACAACATATTTCCATGACATTATCATGCATCATAATTGTTGCATTGCATTGATTGTGTTCCTCTTTGTTTGCCGGTATTTGTCCCCTCTCGATAGACGTGGTTCCGACGATGAGTTCGATGACACCGATGAACAACTATAATATCTTCAGAAGTGCCAGGCAAGCAAAACCCCCTTGTTCATTCCTATACAATCCCACTCTCTCGCTCCTGCTCTCTTTTACTGCATTAGGACAACGCGATTCCTCTGTTACTTGTTGCGGTAGTTGAACCCCTTATCCTCTGCATGACCTGTCATTGCCACAGTAAATAGATGAAACCCACTAGCATGAGTAGGAGTTGTTTGAGCCCTGATGTGCCTACTCATTCATGCTTGTTTGTCATGCCTGCTACTGCTTAGAGTTGAGTCAGGTCTGATTCATCGGGGGTGAATTGGAACAGTGATGAACATGTCCTACTGTGTGTGAGCTAAGTGTGTGAACACATTTTGGTAAAGGTAGCGGTGAGAGACCATGTAGGAGTACATGGTGGGTTGTCTCATTGTAGCCGTCCTCAGGAACTGAGTTCTGTGTCTATGATCCATGAACAACTACTACCACTCATTGGGATCCTTAATTGACCCTCTCGGCTTCTTAATCACCCTAGTACTCCGTCCAGGAGTTGCAACTAGTTTCTAGTGTTTGTAGGTTATGTGTTGGCGGCCGTGTGTAGCGCTGACCCTAGGGGTGGGCTATGTTGCGGTAGATACACCGTGGCACGGTGTACCGGGCGCCCGTTTGGTGTCTCGGGAACCCTGTTCACATTGTTCGGGGCCGTATGTGGAAACCTCGGCCGGACTCCCTGCGGATGGAACCTGGCTAGGCGATAAACCTGGACTAGAGACTTAAGTGTTTAGGTAGGCCGTGGCCGACACCCTCGCCAGGCTTCCGCTTGAAGGTTGCCGAGATACATGACGTGTATATGGTGGTAAGTGGTGGGAGCATGTGTGAAGAAGTACACCCCTGCAGGGTTATCATTATCTATTCGAATAGCCGGATTCCTCGGATACGGAAACTTGGACCCCTTGCATAGTTCATAGACGAGTGAAAGTGGATACTCTAAAACTCGCAAGATAAGTGTGCGTGCTATGGATGGCCTTCTCGTAGGGAGACAGGAGCGGATCCATAGTGGTCTATTGAATGGTGAATATGTGGACTCGTGTGTGCCACCTCAAAAGAGTTGCTTGCAGTCGTAGTTCAGGTTAGCGACTGAGTCAAAGCTGGCTTGCTGCAGTTAAACTCCACCACCCCCCCTTGTTGATACCAATGCATATGTAGCTAGTTCTGATGTAAGTCTTGCTGGGTACATTTGTACTCACGTTTGCCTATTTTATGTTTTGCAGAGAGACATCAGTCTCGCTAGTAGTTCTGCGTGGACTTCGACGTTTAGCTTGATACCTCAGCTACGATCTTGTGTCCTCGGCAAGATCTGGTAGATAGTTAGGCTTCTCAGCCTTTTTCATTTGTAGATGTCTGTACTCAGACATGTTAAGCTTCCGCATGTGTTTGACTTGTATGCTCTGAATGTTGGGTCATGAGACCCATGTTTTGTATTATCTTGCTCCTCGGAGCCTAATGAATAAATACTTGAGTTGTAGAGTTATGTTGTGATGCCATGTTGTATTTACACATATCAAGCATATTGTGTGTATGATTGAAATGCTTGGTATGTGTGGGATCCGACAATCTAGTTGTTTAGCCTTGGTAGCCTCTCTTATGGGGAAATGTAGTCTAAGTGCTTCCATGAGCCATAGTAGTCTGCTACAGCCCGGTTCACCGGAGTCCTGTTAGCCCAGCACTACTGCTCAGGACACTTGACTGGCCGGCATGTGTTTCACTTCGTTCCTGTGTCTGTCCCTTCGGGGAAATGTCACGCAGTGACATCCGGAGTCCTGCCTAGCCTGCTACAGCCCGGGTTCCGGAGTCCTGTTAGCCCAGTGCTACAGCCCGGATTCACACGCTGCTGACTGACACGCTCGATGTGATTCATGTATGCCTGTCCCCATAGGTTAGTGCCGCTTTGGGTTCACGACTAGCCATGTTGGCCCGGGTTCTCTGTCATATGGATGCTAGCGACACTATCATATACGTGAGCCAAAAGGCGCAAACGGTCCCGGACCATGGTAAGGTGACACTCGTGGGAATACCGTGCGTGAGGCCGCAAAGTGATATGAGGTGTTACCGGCTAGATCGATGTGACTTGGAATCGGGGTCCTGACAGCGTTGGTATCAGAGCCTGACTGCCTGTAGGATTACCAAGCCAAACGGGTCGAAGTTGAGTCTAGAAATGCTTTAGTTATGTAAGGGAATTGATTGTGGAAGGGAACGTAAGGCTCTTTTTACTCCTTATACCTTATGCCTTCTGATCTGAGTCATCCTCTTCCTTTCTACGGGGATTAAGAACTAGGCCTTCTCATCTATCTATTAGGATGACGAGTTACTATGTTAGAGACTTATATGATTGTTGGTTCCAGGACTCAACTCAGTTTCTACTACTTTTAGTATGTTGTCAGTTGAACCAGAACCTTGATATGATGTTGTTAAGTGACTATGCAAATCCTTGTGAATGTCTCAAATCTTTTTCTAAGCATTTACAGCCGTTATGCTGTCTGAGTCATCCCAGGTTTCTAATTAGTCTGATGCATTTGCAAATCCCTTCTTCCCATCCCGATGTCCTTTGGGCCAGATTAAGCACTTTAATCGGTGAGTTGAGGTACTCTGTTGCCTCGACATATATGTTGGAGCTATTACTATGACCCTAGGTGTTTTAGGGAGTCACTTAGTGATCTAGCCATGTTTTGTATTCCCAGTGTGTGATTCTGGCCATTATTCTCAACAGCATCCCGTGATGCCATGTAGTGGTAGGTATTCTATTCATGGGTTCTTGAACCCGAGATTCACTCTACTTTACCTCTTGTTGATAGTGTTGCTAGTTCCTTTAGGATATTAGTAACCCTTGCGATAGTCCTCGAGGTCCGTGGTATTTCCTTCTTCCAAATACTATGAACCATTTATGGCAGAAGTTTGTTGGATCAAAAGATCACAACGGGAGTGCCTCGATGAGTTTTCCATTCATAATTGTGATTCTGCCAGTTCTACCTTTCTGCATGGGTTATCTGGAAGAAACCTGTTGAACTTGATTCGACATACTAATCTATGCATCCACAACTCAGAAAGTTATATGTTCCTTTGAGTTGTCCCTCTCTTTAGTTGTATCCTGATCTCCGGTTATCATTTGATAGTCAAGAGCATGTCATGCATTGATGCTCATCGACACCTCATATTCTTGTGCTCTGTCAAGCCATTCTATTCCGGAATGACTAGGAGTCTAGGAGAAACAAACTCCAGTACCTCATCCATATCTAGGATTGGGTCAAAGCAATTGTACTCCGCAGATCAAAATGCCAATCCAGCTTCTGCTCTGTTCTACCTTGGAGTATTACCCTATTTATGTTAAGAATATTATAGGAATTGCACCATCTCTTATGAATTCTTGATGCAGTGATACTTCTCACCATCATCATTCATTCATCGGCCCTCGTGTTGTTGTAACCGGAATGCCGACAAGTGAATTGTGATGTGTGAAATCAATGCTCCGAGCAACTCGTTGCTTGGTAGTAAATGGACAATATTCTCATTCTTAGCGTGTTGGTTATTAAATCATCAACCTAAGATTGACCGTGTTACCTAGTCCTTATTTCTGGTGCACTCTTCGATCAATGAGTTAGGATTATTCAATCCCTTTCTTAGTTGATCATATCGTCTTGCTCTGAAAAGCAAGATTGTTCTCGAGCTTAGTAACATATCGGTGGTTCGTGTTGTTCCGATTATCTTCTCGGAAGTAGTTCCTGGTCGTCACCTGACCGCTATGTTGAGTTCGTGATCAAGTTGGTTTTCCAATAAACCACCCCTTCTCCAAGAATCTGTGTTGGATATCCCTGAGCTAGTTGGTTAAGCTAAACAACAACTCGGAGAGTTGAAAGATAAAGCTTGTCTGACTTAGTTCATGTTAAGGGATATCTTCTCTCTCTGTGTGTGTGTGTGTGTGTGTGTGTGTTGAAGAAAGATGATATCTCCATCAATTGGTCCTTGTGAACAGTTGTTGGATCTATTGCCTTGTCAAAACTTTGACTTGAGTATGGGCTATCATCAACTCAAATCAGAACCAACGATGTTTGTAATGTTGTTTTATTAGTGGTTGATCCCTCGAGCATACACCATTACATCCTTTGGTCTGACCAATGCTACCACCATGTTCACATGATGGTGGAAGTCCAGTGATATGGAAATTTTGATGAGTTGCTGTTGAGCCCATCAGCAGCATGTTGTCTCCCCCATGATTCATGCTGAACATCTAAGTTAGTGTTGGAAACTTTTGTAAGCATTATCTTCATGTTCCGTTCATGAAATACATGTTTGGTGTAAGAAGTAACTTTCTCCAAGTTCATGTGCATTAGGTACAAGTTGCCGCCGTGAATTCGAGAAAGATTGTTTTTGCTTCCTTTGGAATCGTCCCAAGTCAGTCATGTACGTGCGAAGTATTCTATGGTCTGATAGACTGATCATCTTCATTCTATACGTATCCCTAGCACACCAAGCCACTGATTGATTTGTTCAAGGAGAAGAAGTTCCTTCTTAAGAATCATGACTTATGTTAGGACTTTGTTATCCTCGATAATGGTTCCCCACCTGAACTCGGTAGTGTTTTATTATAAGACTACCATGTGGTCATGCTTGTCTGGGACATTGTGTTCACATGTGTTTAGCAGAACTAGCTCATGTTTTGGAGCTTACTACCATAGTCCATTTCCTGAGAATCTCGCAATGTCATCTCGTCGATTTGTGTTGCAAACCTTCATTTTCCTTTCTAGACTCGATGAGTTTGGAATATCCTGACACCAACCAGATCTGAATCTCAGGCAGATATGATGGTTGGAACATACTCCAAGAACTATAATGTTGGTCTCTCTGTAACCGGTAACGTGGATGTCATGGCCAACACACCTAGCCGGAAGGCCTGTTATTGTAGTATCATGGTTGAAGAAGTTGGTCACCTCCCCATAAGGATCTCGCAGGATCTGCCTCCGTAGTTATTCCTTATGGATTCTTGAGCTTCCGAAGTCCGACCTTTTACTTGATGTTCTAGATATCAAACCATATCTACGAATGGATTATGCTAGCACATCAAGGAGAACATTAGAAGCGGAGTGCTAAATGTCTCTCGGTTGATCGTCCAGATTCTGTTCCCTTAGCCTCGCTAAGGGAATTCCTGAGAAGGTGTTATCTTCCTTTGTATCCGCATCATCCATCACTAGTCATCATGGTAGTATGTCGTGTTGCCAGGATCCTTCCCACGGATGTTGGTAGAACCTTGATGAATATGGAAATGCTCAAGTTCTTGAGAGCACGCGCAAGCACCAGGTTTTACCGTTGGCGTTAACTGGGATTTGCCTCTAGTTTCCTCGGTTAGGTTATAACCTTTTCAAACAGTGGACTCACTCTCGACTGTTGAGCTCTTCCCCAGTTACCAGAATCATTCCCAACATTTGCATTTTGTTCCCAGCCTGCACCTCAGTAGTTGTTGTTCAAGATCATCTTCAAAAGTGGACTTACCATGGGTCCCATCCATTTTCGATGATAAGCAAAAATCATCCATTGCGTTGTCTTCAACAAGATAGTCCACATCATCCATCCTAGTCGGAGTATGCCATTCTTTCAAACCCCTTCCAATGATCGATTGTGATTACCTCAGGCTGGTATAAAGAGTTTCAATGATCTTTGTATCAAAAGTAATTCTTTTTGCCACTTAAGGGAATATTTCTGCGAGTCACCTTCCTTAAGATGTCTCGCTATGGTATCATGGCAACCCAACCCCTCGCTACGTTGACACCGTTCACCACCCTCCTAGGTGTGGGAATTCCGCTACTTACTTAAACCTTGTCATATGCTCATTTCCATCACTCTTGATGTGTGTATTGTGTCTCATCTCGACAGATGTCGCTATGTCTCGTTCTGTGAGTTGATCATCGGGTGCTCGATCTTCAAGAAGATCGATTCTTCGAGAGTTTTCTTTTCTTCTCGTCATCGCATGGATGAAGATCTCAAAGGCAAGGATGTCAGAGTCAACGTATGCAACGAATCAACAACCCTAAGAGGTGCAACCTGGATCGTGAAGATTATGTTAGTTTGTGTTCCCCTTTCATCTTACCCTACACCTAAATCTCGGGGCGAGATTCTTGTTTAGTAGGGGTGAGTTGTCACAGCCCTAGAGTACCTGAGTGAAATAGTTGCATCTGCACTCATGCATCATGTCTAAAATTTCTGAAAGTTGAATTGAGGTTTGTTGGAACCCTCAGAAATCACTTCAGAAATAATCAACATTAAAAATCTTTCCAAATGAGTCCAAGGTAATGTTCCTGTTATTCTGTAAAAATATTGGCAAGAGGTAAAATTCAAACCAATATTTTTGGAGTTTCAGAAATATTTATTTTGGGCATTTGAAATTAATTCAATAACTATTTGAATTGGATCTATATTTATTATATAATAAATATATGTTCAATAATTCTAAAAATTGTTGTGTAGCTTTGGAGAAGTCCATTTAGTTCACACAATTATTTTCATGAATTTTGAAAATGGTTTGGTCTTTGAACTAAATCAAAACAAAATAACAAGAATAGAAAACAAAAACAGAAAGAAAGATAGGGCACTGTACCTGGCGCTCACCTGGCCTGGCCCAGCACGGCCCAGCCCAGCTGGCCGATGCCAGTCATCTCCCTCCTTTTGCCAGAAGGACGAGGGCATGTGCTCGCCACGCGCGCGCCACCTCCACCCTGCTCTAGCCACCTCCTACTTCCCCGACCCCTTCTAGCGACGCCACGGAGATGGCCCGAAGCCCCTGTCCCCTCTCCCTCACTCGCCGCTCTCTCTCCCCTCCCCTGGCTCTCTCCTCTAGCTCAACCGAGCGAAACCGTCGCCACCGACCAGCGCTCGCGCGGCCACAGCCACCCCCTTGCTCCCCTGGCGCGTCCGAGAGATCCGCCTCGTTCCCCTCTTCCTCCTCACCAAGCCACATGGTGCCTGAAGCCCCTGGACGCCGCCAACACTGCCGTTCCCCTTGTCGGTCGCCGTGGACCCTTGCCATCGATTCGGGAGCTACCGGGCGTCCCCGACCTCACTCTCGTGCTCCCTGCACTCGCTGTGAGCCAATACGCCGAAGCCCTCTCTTCCCGTGATCTATTTCCCTCTCTAGCCGCCGTTCCCATCGAGCCCGAGAGCTCAGCTCCGCCGGCGATGTCGCCACCACGGCCTGAGCTCGACCCAGCCGTGACCTTGCACCGCATCATGCTCCTGGCGCCTCCAGGAGGCTGCCTAGCCACTCCGTTGGCTCGCCCGAGCACTGCAGCCCAGCGCCCGCGCTACCCCGTACTCCGGCCGCCGCAGCCAAGCTCGTCGACGTTAGCTCCGGCCATCCCCGCTATCGCTGCTTGCTGGAATGGATGCGCGCGTGTGCCAGCAATCCGTAGCCGCAAACGGCGCGCCAAACCGTCGACTGTGGGCAAATCCCGAGCCCTCCGCCGTCTCGAGCTTCGCCGACGACGAGCCGCGGGTCAACTCCGACGAGTTGGGGGTTTGACCCCGTCTGACCAGGGTTTGACCACCCTGGGTCACTGACGCGTGGGGCCAGCCCCGCTAATTAACCCAGGTTAGTGTTAACTTATTTAGTTAGTTTAATTAGCCTCTGACATGTGGGCCCAAGCCCCTAATTAGTTAACTCGAGATTAATTAGAGCTAACTAATTTAGTTAACTAAACTAGACACTGACATGCGGGCCCCACCCTGCTAACAGCCTAGTTAGGGTTAGTTTAACACTAACTAACTCAGTTAGTGGACTGAGTCACTGACCAGTGGGTCCCACTGGTCAGGTTTGACCCGGACCAGCCCCTGTTGACCTGCTGACATCATTCTGACGTCAGGCTGACGCAGTAATGCTTTCTGGATTTTAAATAAATTAGAAATGATTTATTTAATTCAGAAAATGTCCAAAACTTCCAAAAATCATAGAAATTCAACCGTAACTCCAAATGAACTAAATTATATATGAAAAATTATCAAAAAAATTCAAGGAATCTGTTTATGGCATTTTCATGCATGTTAGAGCAACTTATGGCTGCTGTTTAGGCCAATTCACATAAATGGAATTTAAATTCTCACTTATGGAGTTTGAATTTGAACCTAGGGTTCAAACCAACTTCATTTAATATGGTTGCTAGTTGCATTAGCTCAATCAACAGCATATTGCCATGACATTATCATGCATCATAATTGTTGCATTGCATTGATTGTGTTCCTCTTTGTTTGCCAGTATTTGTCCCCTCTCGATAGACGTGGTTCCGACGACGAGTTCGATGACACCGATGAAGAACTATAGTATCTTCAGAAGTGCCAGGCAAGCAAAACCCCCTTGTTCATTCCTATACAATCCCACTCTCTCGCTCCTGCTCTCTTTTACTGCATTAGGACAACACGATTCCTCTGTTACTTGTTGCGGTAGTTGAACCCCTTATCCTTTGCATGACCTGTCATTGCCACAGTAAATAGATGAAACCCACTAGCATGAGTAGGAGTTGTTTGAGCCCTGATGTGCCTACTCATTCATGCTTGTTTGTCATGCCTGCTACTGCTTAGAGTTGAGTTAGGTCTGATTCATCGGGGGTGAATTGGAACAGTGATGAACATGTCCTACTGTGTGTGAGCTAAGTGTGTGAACACGTTTTGGTAAAGGTAGCGGTGAGAGGCCATGTAGGAGTACATGGTGGGTTGTCTCATTGCAGCCGTCCTCAGGAACTGAGTTCTGTGTCTGTGATCCATGAACAACTACTACCACTCATTGGGATCCTTAATTGACCCTCTCGGCTTCTTAATCACCCTAGTACTCTGTCCAGGAGTTGCAACTAGTTTCTGGTGTTTGTAGGTTATGTGTGGGCGGCCGTGCGTAGCGCTGACCCTAGGGGTGGGCTATGTTGCGGTAGATACACCATGGCACGGTGTACCGGGCGCCCGTTTGGTGTCTCGGGAACCCTGTTCACATCGTTCAGGGCCGTATGTGGAAACCTCGGCCGGACTCCCTGCGGATGGAACCTGGCTAGGCGATAAACCTGGACTAGAGACTTAAGTGTTTAGGTAGGCCATGGCCGACACCCTCGCCAGGCTTCCGCTTGAAGGTTGCCGAGATAAATGACGTGTATATGGTGGTAAGTGGTGGGAGCGTGTGTGAAGAAGTACACCCCTGCAGGGTTATCATTATCTATTCGAATAGCCGGATTCCTCGGATATGGAAACTTGTACCCCTTGCATAGTTCATAGACGAGTGAAAGTGGATACTCTAAAACTCGCAAGATAAGTGTGAGTGCTATGGATGGCCTTCTCGTAGGGAGACAGGAGCGGATCCATAGTGGTCTATTGAATGGTGAATATGTGGACTCGTGTGCGCCACGTCAAAAGAGTTTCTTGCAGTCGTAGTTCAGGTTAGTGACTGAGTCAAAGCTGGCTTGCTGCAGTTAAACTCCACCCCCCCTTGTTGATACCGATGCATATGTAGCTAGTTCTGATGTAAGTCTTGCTGGGTACATTTGTACTCACGTTTGCCTATTTTATGTTTTGCAGAGAGACGTCAGTCTCGCTAGTAGTTTCGTGTGGACTTCGACGTTTAGCTTGATACCTCAGCTACGATCTTGTGTCCTCGGCAGGATTTGGTAGATAGTTAGGCTTCTCAGCCTTTTTCATTTGTAGATGTCTGTACTCAGACATGTTAAGCTTCCGCATGTGTTTGACTTGTATGCTCTGAATGTTGGGTCATGAGACCCATGTTTTGTATTATCTCGCTCCTCGGAGCCTAATGAATAAATACTTGAGTTGTAGAGTTATGTTGTGATGCCATGTTGTATTTACACATATCAAGCATATTGTGTGTATGATTGAAATGCTTGGTATGTGTGGGATCCAACAATCTAGTTGTTTAGCCTTGGCAGCCTCTCTTATGGGGAAATGTAGTCTAAGTGCTTCCATGAGCCATAGTAGTCCGCTACAGCCCGGTTCACCGGAGTCCTGTTAGCCCAGCACTACTGCTCAGGACACTTGACTGGCCGACATGTGTTTCACTTCGTTCCTGTGTCTGTCCCTTCGGGGAAATGTCACGCAGTGACATCCCGAGTCCTGCCTAGCCTGCTACAGCCCGGGTTCCCGGAGTCCTGTTAGCCCAGTGCTACAGCCCGGATTCACACGCCGCTGACCGACACGCTCGATGTGATTCATGTATGCCTGTCCCCATAGGTTAGTGCCGCTTTGGGTTCATGACTTGCCATGTCGGCCCGGGTTCTCTGTCATATGGATGCTAGCGACACTATCATATACGTGAGCTAAAAGGCGCAAACGATCCCGGACCATGGTAAGGCAACACCCGTGGGAATACCGTGCGTGAGGCCGCAAAGTGATATGAGGTGTTACCGGGTAGATCGATGTGACTTGGAATCGGGGTCCTGACAGATGGCTTCGTAGCGTTGCTTACGAGAGCTTGCTTTCTTGGCCCATAAATGGACCTGACTGGGCCATGATGCGAATCCTTAAGTGGGTCACATGCCGATTTAGGTGCGGCGCCGCTTGCTGCTTTATGGGGTCGTCTATCCGACCGTGTGGCTTTTTCATTTTTTGAATGCGAGGGCTCTAAGGCCTCTTCGTCGAATTCAGGCAGTAGCTTTCTTTTCGGATAGCTTTTAGTGCGGCGACTATCGCCGTACTTATCTGTGGTATTGATTACTTTGCTCCATCTAATCCGGAGTGCGTCTTCCGCTGTTTTTAGCTTCTGCTTCTGATTTTTTAGGCTGCGTGCAGTTGCAACGAGCCTCTCGTGGAGATTCTTCTGCTCCATAGGTTTACTCGGCGTGAGGTCGTCCGGAATGCCGTTTTCGCCGGAGGAGGGATGTTCGGTTTCTCTATCCGTGTTGCCCTGTTCGGACGGTTGCTCTAAGGCCTGCTCGTCGTCTACCGGCTCGTCCTGCTCTATGGTTGGGTTTTTGTTGAGGTGGGGCTTGGGTCGGCGTTTACGCTGACGCTTTGATTGCTTTTCGGGGGATCGATCTCCCATCCCATCCCCTTTTTCCTCGTTGTTGCTTCCTTTAAGGGTATCCACCATGTACACATCATGAGATGAGGTGGCTGTCCAATGCTCTATGGGCGTTGGTTCGTTGGTATCTCCTGCATCTTATCCATGCTGTCGATGTCTCCGGAGTCGAAGTTGAGCATGTCGTTTAAATTGTCGACAGTGGCTACGAAGTGGGTGGTGGGTGGGCTTTGAATTTCTTCATCGTCCGTATCCCATTCTCGCTGACCGTAGTTCGGCCAGGGCTCTCCTGATAAGAAGAGAGTCTTGAGAGAGTTCAGGATATCGCCACAAGGCGAGTGCTGAAAGATGTCTGCGGCGGTGAACTCCATTATCGGCGCCCAATCGGATTCGATTGGCAGGGGCGCGGGGGGTTCGGAGTCCGGGGAGGAGTTCGGATCCTCGGAGTCACGGGTCGTGTAGAGTGCAGGGCTAGCGTTCGGCTCAATCGCTTTCAGGATCGCAGCCCCCGAGGTGACGTCCAACCGCTCATCCTCGATTGGCGCAATAGGCTCCGAGTTAGGGGTTGGAACCGATGCGTGTGCGGCCTCCAGGACACTGTCCGGAGGCAGAGCTAGATCATGCCCTCGAGATAGTGCGGCACGCTTGGCCGTGGCTCGAACCCGTCGAAGATCAAGTCTCCGCGGATGTCGGCCGTGTAGTTTAAGCTTCCAAACCTGACCTGATGGCCAGGGGCGTAGCTTTCGATCTGCTCCAGGTGGCCGAGCGAATCGGCCCGCAGAGCGAAGCCGCCGAGGACGAAGATCTGTCCGGGGAGAAAAGTCTCACCTTGGACCGTATCGTTGTTGATGATCAAAGGAGCCATCGGGCCTAAAGGTGACGACACAGAGGAACTCTCAATGAAAGCACCAATGTCGGTGTCAAAACCGGTGGATCTCAGGTAGGGGGTCTCGAACTGTGCGTCTAGGCCAGATGGTAACAGGAGACAAGGGACACGATGTTTTTTTAC
The DNA here is from genome assembly GCF_018294505.1 of Triticum aestivum. Taxonomy (NCBI): domain Eukaryota; kingdom Viridiplantae; phylum Streptophyta; class Magnoliopsida; order Poales; family Poaceae; genus Triticum; species Triticum aestivum. Next base: position 213,640,358 of record NC_057809.1, read on the forward strand.
CCAGGTTCGGGCCCTCTCGATGGAGGTAATATCCTACTCCTGCTTGATTAATATTGATGATATGGGTAGTACAAGAGTAGATCTACCACGAGATCAAGGAGGCTAAACCCTAGAAGCTAGCCTATGGTATGATTGTTGTGTATGGAGTTGATTGCCTATGGACTACAACCCTCTGGTTTATATAGACACCGGATAGGGTTAGGGTTACACAGAGTCGGTTACAATGGTAGGAGATCTTGAATATCCACATCGCCAAGCTTGCCTTCCACGCCAAGGAAAGTCCCATCCGGACACGGGACGAAGTCTTCAATCTTGTATCTTCATAGTCCAGGAGTCCAGCTGAAGGTATAGTCCGGCTACCCGAACACCCCCTAATCCAGGACTCCCTCACCCACCATCCTCAGTAACAATCATCACACGCTGATATTTGCATTCTCTCGCAAAATGTCCTCTTCCCTTACAACGACGACAAATAATATCACTTGTGTGCCCTGCTGATGCCATGGAAGAAGAAGAACTCTGTGCAGGCCCAACAGGTGTGCTCTTGGCAGATAGTGGTGGTTGTGCTGGCTTTCTTGTATCACGGCTAGAGGTGGCACCTGATGGAGGTGCTGGTGTAGTGGAAATAGAGGATGCACGTGGTGTCCATGATGAAGATCGACCTGCAGAAAAGTTAGTTCGCGCCAATGCATGTCAATCCTGCACTTCACGTTCAGCTCTACAAGCAAGATGGAATAAACGAGTGATATTAGTATACTCCTTATACTCTAGAATGGTCTGAATCTCTCTATTTAATCCACCCATAAAACGTGCAAGCATAGCTTCATTATCCTCAACAATACCACATCTAATCATGCAAGTTTGTAATTCCTGATAATATTCTTCTACAGAATTTTTCCTTGTCTTAAACGCTACAATTTTTGAAGTAATTCACGTTGATAATATGGTGGAACCCAACGAGTACGCATAGCAGTTTTCAAAGCAGCCCAAGTAGCTCGAATAGGATATAATTTACAATGTTCAGACCACCAAACACATGCAAAGCTAGTGAAAGCACAACAGCAGCAGGAACACGTCTCTCCTCAGGATATTGTAAACATGTAAATCGTTGTTCAGTTTCTAAGGCCCAAGTAAGATATATATCAGGAACATATCTACCCTCAAATGGTGGAATGTTCAATTTCAGTTTAGGGAGATGGTCACGATCACGTACCTGAGGTGGTTGTGCAGCCCTACCATTGCGATGATATGCATGAGGACGACCTGGTGGCGGTGGTGCTGGTGGTTGCACGTAGTTCTGATTTTGATCAACCTCATCCTCGTAATGGTCCTCCACCTCTGCAGTAGCAGCAGGAGCTACAGAAGCATCAATAGCGGCACCAGAATTTTGACCAGGCTCAAGGGGAATGTGCAGTGCCCGTCCCACTTGATTTGGAAGGTGTTGTTGTTGTTGTTGTTGTTGTTGTTGTTGTGGTTGTTGTGGTTGTTGTTGTTGTAGAGGTGCATTAGGTGCAGCTGGTGGTGGTGGTGGAAGACGCGCGAGCAATTCATTAAACTTGTTATCGAGCTTTGTTTCGAACGTCTTCTCCATGCCATCTATCTTCTCCATGGCCTCTTCAAATCTGTTTAGCACATCTTGCACCTATCCACTCATCATTTGCTGAAATTTATCATGTAGCTCTTTGTTCATCATGTTCTCCCAATCTGTCTCATCGGCTTGTGATCCTGCCATGGTTAGCAGCAATAGAAACACACAAGAATACGATCCTAGGGACTACTAGGAAGTGGTGGTGGTGGTGTATCACAAATCCAGCAAGCGAATCTCAAATTCTTACCAGTTCTTACCCAGCAGCAGGTGGTGATCGGCAATCGTTGTAGGCAAAACTCTCAGAGCTTGGATAGAGCGATTGCCAGGGAGAGTCAAACGCACGACGTAGATGTATGTGGAGCTGGGAAGGCTTATAATATGGTAGCAAAAAGGGTCAGCAATAATCAATTTAGAGATGCAAAGTTGAATAAACGCTCAACGACAGTACTGTGCTGGTCCTAGGCTAGACCGTGCTAGAGACGCGAGCCTAGAACACTAACAAAATCACGGCGCTGCACGTAAACAAGGGAAAAGCACACTCTGGAACTTTTTTTTCACTCTGTTTTTTTGGCGCTCCTGTTTTTTTGGTGCTCCTCTTTTTTTTGCAAAAAATCACTATAATGGCGTGTGTCTCAAAACTCTTCCCTCGTCAAACTGATAGGATGGGTACGAATTTTTTTTGACTGCTTTTTTTTCGAAAATCAGGGCAGCGACGACGAAAAAGTGTGACAAAAAATCACTATGATGGCATGTGGCTCAAAAGACTCAGAAAAGCCTAAAAATAAGATAGGGAAAAATTTGCCTGCAAAAATTTTGGCCTAAAAACTGCCCGAGGGTCTCCAGACTCTTTTTTTCTCGAAACCTACTCAGGCAAGGAAACACGAAACAGAAATTAGATGGATCTCGAAAACAAACCTAATATGAAAGGAACTCGGATTGGTGGTGGATATATGGTGGTAGGATATGGCAGCGGTGGTTGTATATGGATACGGATTGGTGGTGGTATATGGATATGGATTGGTGGTGGTATATGGATACGGAATGGAGGTGGTATATGGATACAGATTGGTGACGGTATATGGAGACGAATCGGTGGCGGATAAGCGGTGGTGGTAGATGGCAGGGGTGATGATGATGGTGCGGCGGTGGCGTGACAACTTATGACCAGAACTCGAAACTCTAAAAGACTAGACTCTAAGACCAGCAACTAGACACGACGATGCAACCGCAAATTCAACAAAGCAAACTACTGAAAAGACTATGCAAAGGACCAGACTAGTTCGGATATGATGAACTAACCCTAATTTTTTTCGTGGACTGTAGGTATGAAGAACAGACTCGATCTAAACTACGAAAAACTGTAAAATCTCACCGAGCAACCCGAAAATCTGATACCATTTGGTAGAGGTGAAGGTGTCCTGATGTTTCAATGAGATGGTGGCTATCATTTTCTGATGGAGTCGACCTTAACGATCCGACTATGAACGTCCGAAACGTTGCGCCTTAGCAATCACTAAACCAACTTCCGAGGGGTTATTGACCACGCCGGAGTACGATCAACCTGACCACGAGGATCTGTTTCCTGCGATCAAACGAAGAACAAGCAAGAAACTGAGATTGCAATCTGGATATTGCGAATATAAGATGAAAACTTTATTGATCAAGGTGGGGTTCTGTGACGCCTTGGTCTGGTTGTTGAACACAAATGAAGTACGCGAAGTTGCAGCTATGCCGAACTTTTAATCTAAACAAAACCCAAAGTCTAAACGATGCCCTAAGGGCTCTATTGGAGGAAGAGGGGGGAAATTTCGTGGCCCTTGGAGGAGGGGTTCGAAACCAACCCTAACTCCTGTTTCCCCACACATACGGACTCTAAAAACAGCCTATACTTAAGTATTTCGAAAATACATGGGCCTAGCCCAATAATAAGGTGATGCAGCACCTAAAATAGCCTCTGGACGAAGTTTATGAAGTGGCATCTTATATATTTCGTCCAAGGCTTCATGCACTCCTTATGGTGGCTTCAAAGTCCTGAAATCATCACTTGTAACTGCGTTCTTGATCCCCTTGCGCAGGCCATCATCTCCATGCTTGAACTTGCTCCAAGGTTCATCTTTCTTATCCAAGCTAGGACCTTCATTAAGCAAAACAAATGTATCCAATTTAGGCAGCATCATATTCTCATGAACATTAGAATCGTTACCAAGAAACGAAAGTACCTGATAATTCAATTGGCGTGCGCGAGCTCTAGTAATTGGTCCAGTATGTATAGCAGGAGGGGCTGTGGGCGTAACAATGGTATTGATGTCCACATCAATCAATCTCAGAACATAATGGATACTAGGGATCAAACCCTAACAAAACTAACTCGATTACATGATAAATCTCATCCAACCCATCACCGTCCAACAAGCCTACGATGGAATTACTCACGCACGACGGTGAGCATCATGAAATTGGTGATGGAGGAAGGTTGATGATGATGATGGTGACAGATTCCCCTCTCCGGAGCCCCGAACGGACTCCAGATCAGCCCTCCCGAGAGAGATTAGGGCTTGACAGCGGCTCCGTATCGTAAAACACGATGAATCCTTCTCCTTGATTTTTCCCCCTGAACGCGAATATATAGAGTCGGAGTTGAGGTCGGTGGAGCATCAGGGGGCCCACGAGGCACGAGGTGTGCCCCAGGGGGTGGGCGCGCTCCCCATCCTCGTGGACAGGGTGTGGGCCCCCTGACGTTGATTCTTTCGCTAGTATTTTTTATATATTCCAAAAATATTCTCCGTGAATTTTCAGGTCATTCCGAGAACTTTTATTTCTGCACAAAAATAACACCTTGGCAATCTGCTGAAAACAACGTCAGTCCGGGTTAGTTCCATTCAAATCAGGCAAGTTAGAGTCTAAAACAAGGTCAAAAGTGTTTGGAAAAGTAGATACGACGGAGACGCATCAACTCCCCCAAGCTTAAACCTTTGCTTGTCCTTTCTAAGACTGCAAAACGTAAATGCAGAGCACCTCTGAAGATCAAGGACTGACTGGAAATTGTAATTCATGGTAAAAGAGATCTAGTCAAAGACATACTCAATGTAAACTAATAGCAATGCATGCAAATGACAACGGTGCTCTTCAACTGATGCTCTTTAATAAGAGGATGATGACTCAACATAAAAATAAATAGATACGCCCTTCTCAGAGGGAAGCAGGGATTTGTAGAGGTGCCATAGCTCGATTTTGAAATAGAGATGAATAATATTTTGAGTGGTATACTTACATTGTCAACATAACAACTGAGAGATCTCGATATATTCCATGCTACACACATATAGGCGGTTCCCAAGCAAAATGGTAAACTTTATACTCCCCCACGACCAACAAAAATCAACCCATGGCTTGTCCCAAACAACGGGTGCCTCCAACTAACAACAATCCTGGGGGAGTTTTGTTTGCAATTATTTTAATTTAAGCATGGGACTGGGCATCCTGGTTACCAGCCATTTTCTCGTGAATGAGGAGCGGAGTCCACTCCTCTTGAGAATAACCCGCCTAGCATGGAAGATATAGACAACCCTAGTTGATATATGAGCTATTCGAGCATACAAAACATAATTTCATTTGAAGGTTTAGAGTTTGGCACATACAAATTTACTTGGAACAACAGGTAGATACCGCATATATGAAGGTATAGTGGACTCATATGGAATAACTTTGGGGGTTTATGGAAGTGGATGCACAAGCAGTATTCCCGCTTAGTAGTGAAGGATAGAAAGAGACTGGGAAGCGACCAGCTAGAGAGCGACAACAGTCATGAACATGCATTAAAATTAATCAACACTGAATGCAAGCATGAGTAGGATATAATTCACCATGAACATAAATATCATGGAGGCTATGTTGATTTTGTTTCAACTACATGTGTGAACATGTGCCAAGTCAAGCCACTCGAATCGTTCAAAGGAGGATACCACCCTATCATACTACATCACAACCATTTTAATAGCATGGTGGAACGCAAGGTAAACCATTATAAACTCCTAGCTAATTAAGCATGGCATGAGCAACTATAATCTCTAATTGTCATTGCAAACATGTTTCATGCATAATAGGCTAAATCAGGAACGATGAACTAATCATATTTACAAAAACAAGATAGGTCGAGTTCATACCAGCTTCTCTCATCTCAATCAGTCCATCATATATCGTCATTATTGTCTTTCACTTGCACAACCGAATGGTGTGGATAACAATAATAGTGCATGTGCATTGGATTAAGCTGGAATCTGCAAGCATTCGATACAAGGGAGAAGACAAGGTAATATGGGCTCTTTGTAGATCAACAATAATGCATATGAGAGCCACTCAACATTTTCATCATGGTCTTCTCCTCTCGACCCTCAAAGAAAAGAAAAGAAACAAAACTATTTACACGGGAAAGCTCCCAACAAGCAAAAGAAGAATGATAAATCATTTTGGGTTTTCTTATTAATTACTACTACTACAAGCATGGAAAGTAGACTAGCTAAAAGCTATAACTAATTTTTATTTTGTTTTTCTTAAGGTTTTCAAACACACAAGAAGAAAGCTTAAAAATAAAATAAACTAGCATGGATGATACAATGAAAAAGTATGAACACCGACAACTGGCATGAGTGTGTGAACATGAATGTAATGTCGGTGAGGAATACGTACTCCCCCAAGCTTAGGCTTTTGGCCTAAGTTGGTCTATGGCCATGGCTGGCCTGGTGGAAATCCAAAGTTGTAACTGGGGTCGTACTGAGACGCAGCGGCTATTGCCTCACGAGCTGCAGCTTGGAGGCGAGTTGCCTCCGTCCTCCTCTCATACTCGTTCGCCTCCTCCCTGGTTATAACATATCTCCCTTTTGTCTGAAAGTCAAAGAAAGCGGGAGCAGGGAGAGCCACATGGACAGTGCGATGTCTGTCAAAGATTAGTCGGTATCGGAGGAACTGTTCATTCCTCTCAACAAACTGATGACGAACCATAACATTATAATCTAGATAAGCAGGAGGCAACTCAATATCATTTCCACGTATGTGTATATCAAGATAGTTAGCTATACGAGTTGCATAAATTCTACCAAATAAATCTCCACTTAAACTGTTAAGATGCAATCTACGTGCAATAATAGCCCCCAAGTTATAATGTTTATCACCTAATACCGCACTCTTGAGGACACAAAGATCTGGAACGCACATGTGACAAGCCTCATATTTACCATTAATGCATCTACCAATGAAGAGAGCAAAATAATGTATGGAAGGGAAATGAATGCTCCCTATGGTAGCTTGTGTGATTTCTCTAGATTCCCCCACAGTGATACTAGCAAGAAAGTCTTTATATTCAGATTTTCGAGGTTCACTAACATTGCCCTAATGCGGGAGTTTACAAGAAGTATTAAAATCTTCTAGGTCCATGGTATATGATTTATCATAAAGATCAAATAAAACAGTGTAAGAATTGCGCGAGGATGTAAATTTAAACCTTCTCACAAATGAATCAGTTAGATAGAGATATTGCCGGCACTTATCTGACACGAAGCTCTCAAGATCAGCATTACGCACATATGCGTCAAATTCATCCTTGGTGCATGCTTGGACCATGAAATCCTCTGACGGCCATTCACAAGGCCGCACTTGAGCTTCCCTTGGTAGTTCATTGGCCGGCTCACGTATCGCGGGCCTTGGGCCTTGCTTCCTTGAGGAACCACCTTGGTACATTTTCCTAATAATATTTCTTCCTCTAAAAAATTTCTAAAACTTTTTTAGTGACTCAAAATAAAAGTGAACCAAACTCAACAAGATTGATAGCAACTACTCCTACAAGTGCCTAGAGGCCATATCATGCATTAAAACTACTTTTGGCCACATAAATTTGACATGTAAGCTCAAGAACAGGGTCACCTAAGCAGCAAAAATTTGCAATAAATAAAGTACTAGAACAAAAACTAATTGGACCGTTGGAGGAGTCACATACCGAAGAAGAATCCCCCAAAGCAGTTTTGTGAATGGAACTTTGAGCAAGGAGATCGAAAATAGCAGCAAGATGAGCTAGAACTCGGGTTTGAGCTGGTGGAGGATTTTTTCTGGAGGAATACGAAGTGTGTGGGTGCAAGAATAAGTGGAGGGGGCCCATGTGGGGTCCACGAGGCAGGGGGCGCGCCCTGAACCCTTGTGGCCAGGTGGTGAGGCCCCCTGGTGTGTTCTTAGTGCCAATAATTCTTAAATATTCTAGAAAAAAATCATATAAAATTTTCAGGGTATTTGGAGAACTTTTATTTTCATGCTATTTTTTGTTGCAAGGATAATTCAAAAAACAGACAGAAAATACTATCTAATTAACAGAAATTAAAAGGAGGGTACAGAGAGTTGTGCTTTCTAACTTCATCCATCTCATGCTCATCAAAAGGAATCCACTAACAAGGTTGATCAAGTCTTGTTAACAAACTCTTTTCGAATAACATGAAACCGGAGAATTTTTGAATAACACTAAGTTACCTCAACGGGGATATGGATATCCCCAACAATAAGAATATCATATTTCTCCTTGACACTAGGAAGAGGGAATTCAAAACCTCCAATAGTAATCATTGAAGTTTTTCCAATAGAATTAATACTGTGGACTTGAGGTTGTTTCCTCGGAAAGTGTACCGTATGCTCATTACCATTAACATGAAAAGTGACATTGCCTTTGTTGCAATCAATAACAGCCCCTACAGTATTCAAAAAGGGTCTACCAAGAATAATAGACATACTATCATCCTCGGGAATATCAAGAATAACAAAGTCCGTTAAAATAGTAACGTTTGCAACCACAACAGGCACATCCTCACAAATACCGACAGGTATAGCAGTTGATTTATCAGCCATTTGCACAGATATTTCAGTAGGTGTCAACTTATTCAAATCAAGTCTATGATATAAAGAGAGAGGGATAACACTAACACCAGCTCCAGGATCACATAAAGCAGTTTTAACATAGTTTCTTTTAATGGAGCATGGTATAGTTGGTACTCCTGGATCTCTAAGTTTCTTTGGTATTCCACCCTTAAAAGTATAATTAGCAAGCATAGTGGAAATTTCAGCTTCCGGTATCTTTCTTTATTTGTAACAATATCTTTCATATACTTAGCATAAGGATTCATTTTAAGCATATCAGTCAAACGCATACGCAAAAAGATAGGTCTAATCATTTCAGCAAAGCGCTCAAAATCCTCATCATACTTTTTCTTGGATGGTTTAGGAGGAAAAGGCATGGGTTTCTGAACCCATGGCTCTCTTTCTTTACCGTGCTTCCTAGCAACAAAGTCTCTCTTATCATAACATTGATTCTTTGATTGTGGGTTATCAAGATCAACAACAGGTTCAATCTCTACATCATTGTCATTCCTAGGTTGAGCATCAACATGAACATCATCATTAAAATTATCACTAGGTTCATGTTCATTACCAGATTGTGTTTCAACATCAGAAATAGAAATATCATTGGGATTCTCAGGTGTGTCAACAACAGGTTCACTAGAAGCATGCAAAGTTCTATCATTTTTCTTTTTCTTCCTCTTAGAAGAACTAGGTGCATCAACATTAGTTCTCTGAGAATCTTGCTCAATTCTCTTAGGGTGGCCCTCAGGATACAAAGGTTCCTGAGTCATTTTACCCCCTCTAGTAATAACTCTAACAACATTATCATTTTTCTTATTATTTAATTCATTGAGAAAATCTTTCTGAGCTTTAAGTACTTGTTCTACTTGAGTGGTAACCATAGAAGCATGTTTACTAATAAGTTTAAGTTCACCTTTAACTCTAGACATATAATCACTCAAGTGTGCAATCATATAAACATTACATTTCAATTGTCTATCAACATAAGCATTGAAGTTTTCTTGTTTAACGATAAAATTATCAAACTCATCCAAGCATTGGCTAGCAAACTTATTACGAGGAATATCACCTTCATCGAATCTATAGAGAGAATTTACCTTTACTACATGTGTCGGGTTATCAAGACCATGTATCTCTTCAATAGGTGGTAAATTCTTAACATCTTCAGCTTTAATACCTTTTTCTTTCATAGATTTCTTTGCCTCTTGCATATCTTCAGGACTGAGAAATAGAATGCCCCTTTTCTTCAGAGTTGGCTTAGGAGTTGGTTCAGGAAGTTTCCAATCGTTTTCATTACTCAATATATTATTCAATAGCAATTCAGCTTGATCAACAATTCTTTCCCTGAAAACACAACCAGCACAACTATCCAGGTGGTCTCTGGAAGCATCGGTTAGTCCATTATAAAAGACTAGCAAAAGAGCCCATGCATTGCAATGGGAGAAAACATGGGATGAGAAACCGGTTGTGCGTTGGAATGAAAGAAAATGAGGGTTGGGGAACCGGCACTACTGTAGCTTCAAGAGCTTTCAGGTAGTCCGTCACCAAGGGTGGGATTGAAAGAGAAAGGAAAAAAAACACTCAACAACCTTTAAGTTGCTATATGCAGTAAAAGAAAAAAATGTATGCATAAAAATTAGTTATTTTCTCTGAAATTGCACATACAATACAGGCGGTCTAGCTTACAAAAGTTAAACATCAACTGTGATATATTATTTAGTAACCAGTACTTACAACCCATCTCACATTGATGTGACATAATCAAATATAAATAAACTTCTTGGAAAACATTGTATGACATATACTATTTAGAGTTGTTATATAGAGTTTAAAAAATAGTAAAGTAAATTTGAATTAGGAAGATGAAAGGAAATTCAACACTGTAATTTTACGTCCAAATTATGTAGACGGCTCCATCAAATGTATAGCTCAGGACTGAGCTATTCTCCTGTTGAGACATCTCTGCACACATGCACGCTGGCTTTCCCGGTAAAAGGAGTTCTTTCTAGCAATAAGTGATATAGCACTTAGAAAAGATACCATGGTAAGGGAACTTACAGAGTAGACATTGTAGTTTCATAGCTCAATATCAATTGCCAAATGAATCATGAGGAATGGGGTCAAGGAATAAATATTTTACCATAAAACCAATACATGAAAAGATTCATGGTCGTGTACGTAAACCTCACTAATTCTTCATAGCGCACTATATCATCACATGAAGCCAGCCAGCAGCCAACATACCAACTTAATTTGACCTGTGAAATTTAGGTCATAGATAAATCTTTCGGTCGCTCCTGGTCCTCCCCTTGGCATCCTCCACATCAAAGTAGCAGCAGCAAGAACACCAACATCACTCAACTAACAACAGGGAAGCAGCAATATGGTTCAGATAACAGCAGCACACCAGCAGCGCACATACAAAGCAGCCGTCCCTCTCTCCTCCCCTGCCATCCCCACACCAGCCGGTCCTCGTCCGGTCATACCCGTCCATCTCCCCTGGTGAGCCCGCAAACCGCCCTCCCTGACAAGCGCATAACTCCTGCGACCGTGCGGTGCCCACTTTCCGTACCAGGATCCTTTGTGGGGGTGGGAGGCCGTGAGATTATGATGGCTGGTGGCAACAGTGAGCTCGTGCTCAGGCGGGAGCGGGATCATCCAACAAAGATGGCACTGAGTGACGGAGAAGGTCACTGGAGGAATCACACGGGTTATACTGGTCCATATGAAGCTCGACCTAGAGCGAAGGCCGAAGGCCACGTGGTTCCATTCGAAGAAAGAAAGCTTTGGAAGATATCTTGAGACATCATTTGCAGCAAGAAAATGGCGTCAATGGCGAGACAGTTGTGGAAGCATTGATTCGTGGGAATATATAATGGAGGAACCGATCTAATCGGGGAGGAGACCAGATTGGATGCGGCTGTGTCAAAACCACGATCACACGGGAAAAAAATAAGAACGTACGATCATGGGAAAAATAGGAGAGATATTGGACCAATCCTTCTCGTACACGAATCCATGTGAGGATTGGGATGGACAAAATGTTTTATACTGCTCTTGCTGATCAGGTCGCCGCCTTCGGTTGGCTCTGGCCTTGCTGTGCGGCTGGTGGTGCTCATGCCGTGGTGTGGGCCGGCTCAGTAGAAGAAGGAATCCCCAATAGCGAGGGCCTCGTTGGTGTTGGCCTCGGGCCACGACACTTGCAAGGACGTGATCTCACGACTGGGCAGGAGAGGAGGATGATGGTGGTTGCTTCGTCGCCATCGGTCTCGGTGTGGCTCTTCCATCCGCCTTGGCTTATGACTCGGCCTCCTCGTCTAGCAACTTGTCTGCTATTTATCCTCTTCAAAAGCAGCGTATTTATTGGCAGGGTTCGACTCGACAGGAAGCCAGAGTCCTGGTCGTTTTTCTTTTCAGGGGATCGTTTTTATTTTTTTAGAGAAAGAGAGTACGACTCTTTTCTTTTCCTTTTTGAAGAAAGATAAAAAACAGTCCAGATCCTGAAGGGGCTGGCTCGACCCAAATAAGGCTTGCTTCGTTCGTGCAAACGTATACCCACACAGATGCGGTTAAGTGTTAGGTCTGGTCCTCTATAATATCAACCGTCAATCTTTATATTTAACATAAAACTAACGGTTATAAAGAGGTGACGTGTGGAGAACCAAGAAAGCTTCCGTCCTTTATTATTAGGTAAAGATATCAAGTATTTCATTTTTCTTGAGAGGATGATCAGGCAAAGTATTAAGTAATCGGAGAAGCCTCCCCCAAGCTTGTGGGAGACTCTCTTCTTCAATTTGCACAAAATTATATATTTCCCTTAAGGCAGCTTGTTTCTTATGAGCGGGGAAATATTTAGCAGAGAAGTAATAAATCATATCCTGGGGACTACGCACACAACCAGGATCAAGAGAATTAAACTATGTTTTAGCATCACCCTTTAATGAGAACGGAAATAACTTAACGATAAAGTAATATCGAGTTTTCTCATCATTAGTGAATAGGGTGGCTATATCGTTTAATTTAGTAAGATGTGCCACACCAGTTTTAGATTCATAGCCGTAAAAGGGATCAGATTCAAACAAAGTAATTAACTCAAGATCGACAGAGAAATCATAATCCTTATCGGAAATACAAATAGGTGAAGTAGCAAAAGCAGGGTCATATTTCATTCTAGCATTCAAAGACTTTTCTTTCAACTTAGCTAACAGTTTCTTAAGATAATATCTATCATTGCAAGCTAAAATGTCTCTAGCAGTTTCTTCATCCATAACATAACTGAGGGAGTCCTGGATTAGGGGGTATCCGGACAGCCGGACTATATCCTTTGGCCGGACTGTTGGACTATGAAGATACAAGATTGAAGACTTCGTCCCGTGTCTGGATGGGACTCTCCTTGGCGTGGAAGGCAAGCTTGGCAGTACGGATATGTAGATATTCTTCCTTGTAACCGACTCTGTGTAACCCTAGCCCCCTCCGGTGTCTATATAAACCAGAGGGTTTAGTTCGTAGGACCAACAACACACAATCATACCATAGGCTAGCTTCTAGGGTTTAGCCTCTTCGATCTCGTGATAGATCAACTCTTGTAATACTCATATCATCAAGATCAATCAAGCAGGAGTAGGGTTTTACCTCCATCGAGAGGGCCCAAACCTCGGTAAAAACATCGTGTCTCCCGTCTCCTGTTACCATCCGCCTAGACGCACAGTTCGGGACCCCCTACCCAAGATCCGCCGGTATTGACACCGACATTGGTGCTTTCATTGAGAATTCCACCGTGCTGTCACCGTAAGGATGGATGCCTCGTCTCATTGTTAAAAACAACATTACTGCCAGGGGAGCCCTGGCTATCGGCCAAACTCTTCGGCTAGGCAGTTTCATCATGACCGCCCGTTCGGCTGCTGCACCGACGATGACTTCTCGGGTCATCGAAAACAGCCTCCACATCGGCTCGGAATTTGCCGAGCAAATGGATCCAATGGAGCTCTCATCCCTAAATGAGCTCTTGGATCGAATCGCCGCCTTGGGAGTCGCTACAGACTATGATCGGATTGGGCTTAAACCCGATCGAAGGGCGATTAACTCTCCACCGGTCACCCATCATATTGCGGTGGTGGAGGAACAATGCGGCGATTCTTCCTCTATCTTGAGGACTAACTATGTCCGGATTCCTGAGCTCTCCGAGCCGGATACCCGTTTACGGGAGGACATCACCCAAGCCCTGAACCTAGAGTCAGGCGGCGGGCCAGATTTATCGGGCAACATCCCGGAACCCGAACTTCCAAGATTGGAAACTCCTCGGCCCCTGGGTCTCAGATTGGGTAAGGGTTCGGACTCAAATCCACCCACCCACACAAACATAAACGATCTTTCCCACATCAGGCAAGCGCCCCAGGAAACAGTACATCATTATTGGGCCAGATTCCTCCTTGTGATGAACAAGGTTAAGGACTGTCGCGAGGAAGACGCAGTCTCATTTTTCCGCAATAATTGCACGGACAAGGGAATCCTTAACGCCATAAGTCGCCGTGACATATCACGCTTCGCTGACTTGGCGTCCATAGTACGAAAGTACTGTGCGATGGAAAGCACCTGGAAAACCGAAACGATATTTTGGGATAATCTGGCCCCAAATATACACCCAGTCTGAAGTAAAAGGGTGCACTATCATAAGACACCCGAGTTAATTACAAAGAAGCAAAAACCCTCTACAGGGCGTGGAACCGTATTGGAGGGATGGCTCAACGGAATCTGCAAAATTCATAGTATAGCGGATACCATACCAACACACAGCCTTAGAGCATGTTGGGTACTCCGACACGTGGCCAAAAGTGGTGAGGATCTTCTCATCCCAGATGCCACAGAGCACCATCCCAGGGATAACAATACGGTATTAACAGTCTTTGAAACCTTCGCATCAAATAATAGGCGCAAGCGAACACTCCGCAGCCTTGCCGAAATCTGCCACGTGGCAGCAATAAATCCATGGAGTGACACGGCTATTACCTTCAATGCCAGTGACGAACCTAAATTCCGAACAGCCCGAGCACCAGCTGCACTGGTCCTCAGTCCAATTGTGGACGTTTTTCGACTCACCAAAGTACTCATGGACGGCGGCAGTGGATTAAGCCTCATCTATGAGGAAACTCTTCAAAAAATGGAAATAGATTGGAACCGCATTGAGCAAAGCAACACAACCTTCAGAGGAATCATCCCCAGTCGGGAAGCACGCTGTGCTGGGAAAATCACACTAGATGTGGTATTCGGCACGCCGGAGAACTATAGGTCCGAAGAAATTACATTCCAAGTGGCCCCGTTCAGTAGCGGATACCACGCCCTTTTAGGGCGGGAGGCGTTCACGATCTTCCAAGCCATACCCCATTACGGGTACATGAAGCTCAAAATGCCCGGGCCCAACGGAATCATCACTCTCGCTAGTGATCCGGACACAGCACTCCGCGCCGAAAACAAAACAGCCGCATTGGCCCTCGAGGCATTATCCGAAGCCCTTTCGGCCGAGGAATTAACTGCGCTACGCTCCACAGTGGACAGGGACGACGTGATACTTGACAAGAGATCCAAGTCCACCTCTTTTAAACCAGCGGATGAAATAGTCAAATTCCAAGTCCACCCAACGGACCCTACAAAAACAGCCTCCATCGGGGCACAGTTAAACCCCGCCGTGGACGCCGCACTACGAGAGTTCCTGCGCGAGAATTGGGACATATTCGCCTGGCACCCCTCAGACATGCCAGGAATCCCACGCAGGCTGGCCGAGCACAGCCTTAATATTCTAAAGGGATTCAAGCCGGTCAAGCAGACTCTTCGGCGTTTCTCTGAACCTAAGAGACAAGCTATGGGAGAGGAACTAGCCAAGTTATTGGAGGCCGGATTCATTAGAGAAATAAAACACCCGGACTGGCTAGCAAACCTGGTGATGGTACCAAAGAAGGACAAATCCTGGCGCCTATGTGTCGATTTCAAGGACCTCAACAAGGCTTGCCCAAAGGATCCCTTCCCCCTCCCCCGCATCGATCAAATTATCGATGCTACCGCAGGACACGATTCATTGTGTTTCCTCGACGCATACTCCGGCTACCACCAAATCAAGATGGCGGAGTCCGACCAAGCCGCAACGGCATTTATCACACCATACGGCCCCTTCTGTTTCAACACAATGCCTTTTGGGCTCAAAAACGCCGGCGCAACATATCAGCGCATGATTCAGACATGTCTGGAGAAACAGATCGGCAAAACAGTAGAGGCATACGTAGATGATGTGGTCGTCAAAACCAAACACGTCGACTCTCTAATAGACGACTTGAGGCTCACATTCGACAACCTCCGAACATACGACATCAAGCTCAATCCGGAAAAATGCGTTTTCGGTGTACCAGCCGGAAAGCTCCTGGGTTTCATTGTCTCCAGTAGAGGAATTGAAGCAAATCCGGCCAAAATCCGAGCTCTGTCACAGTTGGCTATCCCAACGGACCTCAAACAAATCCAGAAATTAACCGGATGTGTGGCGGCTCTAAGCCGCTTTATCTCCCGCTTAGGAGAAAAGGCATTACCCCTTTATCGCCTCCTTCGGCGCACCGAACACTTCGAGTGGACGGACGCTGCCACAGCCGGATTGGAAGAAATAAAAGCCATACTGGCAACCAACCCAATCCTGGCCGCGCCAAACATCGGCGAACCAATGCTGTTGTACATTGCGGCAACTCATCAGGTTGTAAGCGCAGTGCTCGTCGTCGAACGAGAAACGGACGGACATAAATTCCCCCTTCAAAAGCCGGTATATTATGTATCCACTGTCCTCACTCCATGCAAATCACGGTACCCACATTATCAAAAGATAGCCTATGCGGTATTCATGGCATCCCGGAAGCTGCGACACTACTTTCAAGAGTGTTCAATTACAGTAGCCTCGGAAGTGCCACTTAATGATATTATAAACAACCGCGACGCCATGGGCC
This sequence comes from Triticum aestivum, assembly GCF_018294505.1. Lineage (NCBI taxonomy): Eukaryota > Viridiplantae > Streptophyta > Magnoliopsida > Poales > Poaceae > Triticum > Triticum aestivum. Next base: position 213,656,816 of record NC_057809.1, read on the forward strand.
GGATTGCCAAATGGGCCATTGAGCTCCTCCCGTTCGACATAACATACAAACCCCGGCGAGCCATTAAATCGCAAGTATTGGCCGACTTTGTCGCCGAATGGACGGAAGCCGAACTCCCTAAAGAGTACGGCGCATACTCCAATTGGATCATGCACTTCGACGGCTCCAAAATGCTGGCTGGTCTGGGGGCTGGCGTCGTCCTGACGTCCCCAACCGGAGATACAGTTCAATACGTACTACAGATACTGTATACAGACTCCAACAACGCAGCCGAATACGAAGCCCTGTTACATGGTCTTCGGATGGCAGTTTCCATGGGCATTCAACGCCTGGAGGTGCGTGGGGATTCGAACCTCGCAATATCCCAAATAAATGGAGACTTCGATGCCAAGGATCCGAAGATGGCGGCCTATCGCAACGCCGTCCTAAAGATGTCAGCTCGGTTCGAGGGGCTCGAATTTCACCATGTGGCTCGGGAAAACAATCAGGCGGCGGATATCCTCGCCCGCATCGGCGCAAAACGCGATGCGGTCCCCCCAACATCTTTTTGGAGAGGTTGTTTAAGCCATCCGTGGTATGGGAAGGGGACACCGGTAACAATAGTCCGGACCCGGCCAAAATGCCCGATACCGAACACTCTGACATAATCGGAGGCTCTGCCACCGAAATAACACCTTCAGCCCACGTAATAATGGCCATCATCGCCCCGTGGACAGAACCATTCCTGGCCTACCTAACTAGGCAGGAACTTCCCGAGGACCAAAATGAGGCACGCTGCATAGTGCGGCGATCTAAAGCCTACAGGGTCCACGAGGGAGAGCTGTATAAAAAAAGCACTACCGGAGTCCTTCAAAGGTGCATCTCCGAAGAGGAAGGGCGGAAGCTTTTGGCAGAAATTCACGCCGGACTCGGCGGCCACCACGCCGCAGCCCGGGCCCTTGTAAGCAAGGCCTTCCGTACAGGTTGTTATTGGCCAACGGCCCGGGTAGATGCATAGGACTTGGTCCAACACTGCGTCGGTTGCCATCTTTTTGCAAACCAAAGCCACATGCCACCCACCGCCCTCCAAACAATCCCCATTACCTGGCCCTTCGCGGTCTGGGGGCTTGACATGGTTGGACCCCTTAAAGGGGGAACCCATAAGAAAAAATACTTACTGGTCATGGTGGATAAATTCACCAAATGGATAGAAGCCAAACCTATTAAAACGGCCGAATCTGGACCGGTGATAGACTTCATATCCGGGGTTGTACACTGTTATGGCGTCCCCCACAGCATCATCACTGACAACGACACGAACTTCACGGCCAATGAGGTAAAACTCTGGTGCAGCAACATGGGCATCAAGCTCGATTATGCTTCTGTCTATCACCCACAAACTAACGGCCAAGTCGAGCGAGCAAATGGTCTTATCGCGAGAGGCATCAAACCCAAATTAGTGCAGTCCTTAAAGGAGTCTAACACGCACTGGGTAGAGGAGCTCGACTCCGTACTCTGGGGGCTGTGGACCACGCCGAATCGTACTACCGGATACACACCCTTCTTTATGGTGTACGGCGCAGAGGCGGTTCTGCCCTGCGACATAATTCATGACTCACCTCGAGTGCGCATGTACGAAGAAAGAGAAGCCGAGCTCGATCGGCAGGACAGTCTAGACACCCTGGAGGAGGAGCGCGACATGGCAAAAGCCCGTTCCGCATTCTATCAGCAACAGGCTCAAAGATACCAAAGCAGAGAAGTACGGGCCAAAACTTATAACATTGGCGAGCTAGTTCTACGCCTGCCAGAGAAGAAAAAGACCAAGCTCGAGCCCAAATGGGAAGGTCCCTTCATTATTGACCAAGTTCTGACCGGTGGAGCGTACCGTCTGCGGGATGCATCGAATAATCGACTTGAGCCGAACCCATGGAACGCAGCCAGGCTCCGAAGATTCTACGCCTAGTGCCGGACTCTATGTTCGTCTCCTTCCTCTGTCCATTTTTTGCATATACATTATCTGTCTTTTCTCTCTTTCTTTCTTTTATTCTTTCTCAAGGCCTTCAAGGGCCAACTTGTGCCTTGCTTGCACACTATTGACGCGCTAACCGCGCTCATTATACCTGGGGGCTTCTTACACAGAAGCTTAATTATTTATCTGGGCTTCATGCCCCGCACATGTGTTATTCTTCCGCATGTACCTTTTCTTCGCCATTATATGCATCGATATGACTTAAGTTTTGGCCAAGCTGGGTTGCCTGGCTCTTGTATTTATGCCCTACGTTCCCGTTAATTCGGCTAGGGCATAAGGGGAGCACCTCTGCGATTGTTACTGCCGGGTCAGCCGGATGTGTACCTCAGACTGGGTGAAGCCGAAAGCTAGCGTTCTTAAGGGAATATTCGGTCGGTGAACAAAAGATGATTTTTATTTATTTTCCATATGTGCCCCCAGATGTTTTTGCCTGCGTCTCCTCTCGCAGTCCGGACATGCACTTTAGGGCATGCGTACCCAGGGAAAGGAACCCTTAACGGAACTATTCTCCCTGGAAGATGTTTCTTACTACCCATGTAATATAACATAACTAGTTGGGTACTTGTCTGTTCAAGCACTAATGACCCCTACGCCTGGTTTCCACGCATACCCCGGTTCTTATATAACTGAGCGGGTATTCGGATACACTCCGGACTATCGGGTCCCGAGGTTGAAGCGAAAAGGTCCGCCATGACAAATGATTTACAATCCGGCTAGAAGGCATTATACATGTCACTTTAATTACATAGTCATGTAGACTGACTAAATTCCTCTTCTATACCATCCAACAGGCTGTCTAGCCTACAATCCTGTTGGGAATACTTTGCGGCTAATTCTACTTGCCCATACACTAAGCTAACGGGGATCTCTTTCCCATCGGGCCCCACAGGTCCGACCTCGGCCATGTGGTTTGGGTCAGCCTTGGTATACCGCGTCTTCACCATGGCCCAGGCTTCCCTGGCACCTTGACGGCAGGTCGATATCTTCCATAATCGGAAGCGCCGCCGTGCTCCCTTGAGCTTCTCCGCAAGCTCTCCAATGCCTGCTGGCAGGGACACGGATGGCCACAAGGCCTGGGCAATACTTTGCATCACCTGCCGAACTTGTTCGTGCAGTTGTGAGAGCTCGGGTAGAAGATCACCCGCAGACCCGGGCATCTCCTCCGCGGGACGACCCGTCAGCATACCTGCAGACATAACTCTGTTAGCCGGCTTCTCCACCGCACTCTTTTAAGGGTTCGTTCAAGCACTTACTGAAAATGTCGCGTCGAAGCCGCTTATTCTCCTTCACGGAGTCTGCAAGCTTGGCTCGAACATCTTTCAATTCCACGCTCAGCTTGGTATTGGCGTCTTGGAGATTGTTTTTCTCTAGCATGACCTTAGTCAGCACGCGTTCGCCAGCCTTTAGCTGTCGTACAACATGCTGGTCCTCCGGATTCTCTCCGGAGTCATCTGCAATATCTATTGTTAGATCTACAGCCATGCTGCACACTATATGCTACCTATCATTCTTTGAAACAAATGTTACCAGCTGGGGACTTTTCCGGTTCCTTCAATGTGGCAACGGCGGCCCGAAGTTGGGTCTTGCATTCCTCCAGCTCCCGTGACAGTCGAGTATTCTTCTCTGTAAGAACCTGCACAATGAATGATCCTTAAATCAGTTGTGCCAACTGTTTCAAGTCTCAGGGGCTACTGATATATATACTCATCAAATTTTCTTACCCGTATATCCTTTACATACTGGTCTGTGGCCCTAGCTAGACCATTTTGAGCAGCATAGATGTATGCATCTCCTGAGTTGAATGCATCAAACGCCTCTCGGGAGAAACAAGCGTCGCGGAGTATGGCTCAGCGACGCCTGTGATTCATGGCGCTCTCCACTTCGGAATTTGTAACGGATATCTTATCCGCATCCTCTGTAGAAGGAGCATCTGGCGTGTACCTCGTGTTAGCTTCCGCCTCTGTGTCCAGCCCTGGAGCCCAACTGGTAGAGGCATGATCGGCGGCCTCTCCGGATATTGTCCGGCGAGTGTTCTTCCTTCTAGGAAACACGAGTGTTATTATGTTTTTAAACACGACAACCATGGAGTGAGGTGTTGCATCATACCTCTGCGCCGGCATCTCCCTCCGGACCGCCTTCCTTTTTAGCCTGTCCGGCTTTGAAACCCCTTGTTGGCGAGTCACCGCGGGCTCGGCATGGCGTCCCGAGGGCCTTCCCTATAAAACACCATTTGTATACGGTAGGTGAAGTGCATAAAAGGAAATCCTTTTCAAAGATTGGGACTCCAGTCTCATTTACCCGCAAGGCTGGGAGTAGCCCAGGGTAGTCGGCTATAATGGCCACCATGGCGTCATCACATCTTAGCTGATAGAAAATCCTATCAATCAGCTCCACGAATATGTTCGGATCCTCTTTGAGGCCGGGGTCGAGGACCCGTTCAGGATCCTCCGGTTGTGGAGGTGGGCTATTGATTTCCCCTACCGCCTTACGCAGTTCCTGCGATGAAACGGCAAGGTAAATATTTATCACGAAAACAAGGGTAGGATGGAAGTAAAAGAGCGGAAGCTCACCCAGCTTCGAGGGTTGTTCATGGAGAATCCATCCCGTGGCTTGATGCGGAGGAACTCCTCTTCTTCCCCCTTATACAGATCGGATAGAATTTTTGCTAGAGCAGCAACTGAGTCCGGTCCCTTGCGCTCGCAGCGAGTGGCATCATCTTCCTCGTTGAAGTGCCACATGGGGTGGCCTCGATATTGAAGTGGCTGCACCCCCCGCATAATGCAAATTGCCATAACCTCGGTTATGGTCTGTCATGATTTGGCTAGCAACTTTATCCGGCCCATCAGATAAAATATGTCTCTATCATCTTCCTCCTGTGGGCTCCGTGGGCGCCAGCTTAGGCGTTTCTTCAAAGGGGCATTGTCGAACTCAGGAAGACCAATCCGGATAGGATCCGGAAGAGGAACATCCTCCATATAAAACCACTCCGAAGGCCAGTCCTCGGACATCTTCTTCGAGGTACCGGATAGGTATCTGGTCCCAGCGATGCGCCATACTTCGACTTTGCCCACTTGATATATTGATCCCCTCTATGTACGGGGCACAAGGCAGAACAACTTCTTCCACAGCGCGAAATGAGCTTCGCAACCCAGAAACAGCTCGCAAAGGGCTACGTAACCAGCGATGTGCAGTATGGAGGCAGGGGTGAGGTTGTGCAACTGGAGGCCGTAGAACTCCAGGAGCCCTAGGAGAAATGGATGGATTGGAAATCTGAGTCCCCTTAAAAAATAAGGGACAAGGCATACCCGCTCTCCCTTAGAGGAGCCGGACACTATTTAGCAGGTACTCAGAGTTTGAAGAAGAACCCGCCTTGCAATGCCGAAGACAATCTGCGCGCCAGACTCATCGTCATTGAAGCCTGGTTCGGGGGCTACTGAGGGAGTCCTGGATTAGGGGGTATCCGGATAGCCGGACTGTTGGACTATGAAGATACAAGATTGAAGACTTCGTCCCGTGTCCGGATGGGACTCTCCTTGGCGTGGAAGGCAAGCTTGGCATTACAGATATGTAGATCTCCTTCCTTGTAACCGACTCTATGTAACCCTAGCCCCCTTCGGTGTCTATATAAACCGGAGGGTTTAGTCCGTAGGACCAACAACACACAATCATACCATAGGATAGCTTCTAGGGTTTAGCCTCTTCGACCTCGTGGTAGATCAACTCTTGTAATACTCATATCATCAAGATCAATCAAGCAGGAGTAGGGTTTTACCTCCATCGAGAGGGCCCGAAGGGTAAAAACATCGTGTCTCCCGTCTCCTGTTACCATCCGCCTAGACGCACAGTTCTTGACCCCCTACCCGAGATCCGCCGGTTTTGACACCGACAATAACCCTCAGGCACAACAGGAAATTCATATCTAGGGGGAGAATCTTAATCATCACTTTCATCAATATTATCAGTTTCAATAATTTCATTCTCGCTAACCCTAGCAAGTTGTTCATCAAGAAATTCACCTAATGGCACATTATTATCAAGCATAGAAGTAGTTTCATCATAAGAATTATGCAAAGCAGAAGTGGCATCATCAATAACATGCGATATATCAGAATAATTAGCAGGAGTAGGTGTCGCAAGTTTACTCATAATAGAAGGTGAATCAAGCTCAAAGCTAGATGGAAGTTCCTTACCTCCCCTCATAGTTGAGGGATAATTCTTAGTTCTTTCATCTTTCAAGTTCTTCATAGTGATCAACAGATATAAATCCCAAGTGACTCAAAGAATAGAGCTATGCTCCCCAGCAACAACGCTAGAAAATAGTCTTGATGACCCACAAGTATATGGGATCGCAACAGTTTTCGAGGGTAGAGTATTCAACCCAAATTTATTGATTCGACACAAAGGGGAGCCAAAGAATATTCTCAATTATTAACATTTGAGTTGTCAATTCAACCGCAACTGAAAGACTTAATATCTGTAGCAAAGTATTTAGTAGCAAAGTAATATGGAAGTAACGGTAGCAGTGGCAAAAGTAATAGTATTGGTTTTGTAGTGATTGTAACAGTAGCAACGGCAAAGTAACTAAGCAAAGATCAATATGTGAAAAGATCGTAGGCATTGTATCAGTGATGGATAATTATGTCGGATGCGATTCCTCATGCAACAGTTATAACATAGGGTGATACAGAACTAGCTCCAGTTCATCAATGTAATGTAGGCATGTATTCCGTATATAGTCATACGTGCTTATGGAAAAGAACTTGCATGACATCTTTTTTCCTACCCTCCCATGGTAGCGGGGTCCTATTGGAAACTAAGGGATATTAAGGCCTCCTTTTAATAGAGTACCAGACCAAAGCATTAACACTTAGTGAATACATGAACTACTCAAACTACGGTCATCACCGGTAAGTATCCCGATTATTGTCACTTCGGGGTTAACGGATCATAACACATACTAGGTGACTATAGACTTGCAAGATAGGATCAAGAACTCACATATATTCATGAAAACATAATAGGTTCAGATCTGAAATCATGGCACTCGGGCCCTAGTGACAAGCATTAAGCATAGCAAAGTCATAGCAACATCAATCTCAGAACATAATGGATACTAGGGATCAAACCCTAACAAAACTAACTCGGTTACATGATAAATCTCATCCAACCCATCACCGTCCAGCAAGCCTACGATGGAATTACTCACGCATGGCGGTGAGCATCATGAAATTGGTGATGGAGGAAGGTTGATGACGATGATGGCGACGGATTCCCCTCTCCAGAGCCCCGAACGGACTCCAGATCAGCCCTCCTGAGAGAAATTAGGGCTTGGCGGCGGCTCCTTACCGTAAAATGCGATAATCCTTCTCCCTGATTTTTTTCTCCCCGAACATGAATATATAGAGTCGGAGTTGAGGTCGATGGAGCATCAGGGGGCCCATGAGGTAGGGGGGCGCGCCCCCACCCTCGTGGACAGGGTGTGGGCCCCCTGACGTTGATTCTTTCGCCAGTATTTTTTTATATTCCAAAAATATTCTCCGTGAAGTTTCAGGTCATTCTGAGAACTTTTATTTCTACACAAAAATAACACCTTGGCAATTCTGCTGAAAACAGCGTCAGTCCGGGTTAGTTCCATTCAAACCATCGAAATCCGTTGAGACGACACCTTATGAACTGTGGTTTGGCAAGAAACCCAAGTTGTCGTTTCTTAAAGTTTGGGGCTGTGATGCTTATGTGAAAAAGCTTCAACCTGATAAGCTCGAACCCAAATTGGAGAAATGTGTCTTCATAGGATACCCAAAGGAGACTGTTGGGTACACCTTCTATCACAGATCCGAAGGCAAGATATTTGTTGCTAAGAATGGATCCTTTCTAGAGAAGGAGTTTCTATCGAAAGAAGTGAGTGGGAGGAAAGTAGAACTTGACGAGGTAATTGTACCTACTCCCTTATTGGAAAGTAGTTCATCACAAAAATCGGTTCCAGCGATTCCTACACCAGTAAGTGAGGAAGCTAATGATGAAGATCATGAAACTTCTGATCAAGTTTCTACCAACCTCGTAGGTCTACCAGAGTAAGATCCGCACCAGAGTGGTACAGTAATCCTGTTTTGGAGGTCATGTTAGTTGACCATGACGAACCTACGAACTATGAGGAAGCGATGATGAGCCCAGATTCCGCAAAATGACTCGAGGCCATGAAATCTAAGATGGGATCCATGTATGAGAACAAAGTGTGGACTTTGGTTGAGTTTCCCGATGATCAGCAAGCCATAGAGAATAAATGGATCTTCAAGAAGAAGACTGACGTTGATGGTAATGTTACTGTCTACAAAGCTCGACTTGTTGCAAAAGGTTTTCGACAAGTTCAAGTTGTTGACTACGATGAGTCCTTCTCACCCGTAGTGATGCTTAAGTCCGTCTGAATCATGTTAGCAATTGCCGCATTTTATGATTATGAAATTTGGCAAATGGATGTCAAAACTGCATTCCTTAATGGATATCTTGAAGAAGAGTTGTATATGATGCAACCAGAAGGTTTTGTCAATCCAAAAGGTGCTAACAAAGTGTGCAAGCTCCAGCGATCCATTTATGGACTGGTGCAAGCCTCTCGGAGTTGCAATATACGCTTTGATAGTGTGATCAAAGCATATGGTTTTATACGGACTTTTGGAGAAGCCTGTATTTACAAGAAAGTGAGTGGGAGCTCTGTAGCATTTCTGATATTATATGTAGATGACATATCGTTGATCGGAAATGATACTGAATTTCTGAATAGCATAAAAGGATACTTGAATGAGAATTTTTCAATGAAAGACCTCGGTGAAGTTGCTTATATATTGGGCATCAAGATCTATAGAGATAGATCAATACGCTTAATTGGACTTTCACAAAGCACATACCTTGATAAAGTTTTAAAGAAGTTCAAAAATGGATCAAGCAAAGAAAGGGTTCTTTCCTGTGTTACAAGGTGTGAAGTTGAGTCAGACTCAATGCCCGACCACTGTAGAAGATAGCGAGAAAATGAAATTCATTCCCTATGCTTCAGCCATAGGTTCTATCATGTATGCAATGTTGTGTACCAGACCTAATATAACGCCCTCGATGCGGCTATATCTCCCACGTGTCGAAGCACGACTTAGAGGCATAACCGCATTGAAAGCAATGTCGCAAGTGAGGTAATCTTCACACAACCCATGTAATACATAAGGGAAATAGATACATAGTTGGCTTACAATCGCCACTTCACACAATTACATGAATAAAGCATTACAACATCCAAATACAGTCAAGGTCCGACTACAGAACCAAAATAAAAGAAGAACCCCAAATGCGACAAGGTCCCCGATCGACCCCAACTGGGCTCCACTACCGATCAACTAGAACGAAACAACACAAAGGACAAGATCTTCATCGAGCTCCTCCTTGAGCTTGGTTGCGTCATTTGCACGGTTCAACGGCACCTGCAAGCTGGTTTTGAAAGTATCTGTGAGTCACGGGGACTCGGCAATCTCGCACCCTCGCGATCAAGACTATTTAAGCTTATGGGTAAGGTAAAGGTATGAGGTGGAGCTGCAGTAAGCGACTAGCATATTTGGTGGCTAACATACGCAAATGAGAGCGAGAAGAGAAGGCAAAGGCACAGTCTAACAACTATGATCAAGAAGTGATCCTAGAACAACCTACGTCAAGCATTACTCCAACACCGTGTTCACTTGCCGGACTCCGCCGAGAAGAGACCGTCACAGTAACACACGCGGTTGATGCATTTTAATTAAGATAAACTTTAGGTTTTCTACAACCGGACATTAACAAATTCCCATCTGCCCATAACCGCGGGCACGGCTTTCGAAAGTTCAAATCCCTGCAGGGGTGTCCCAACTTAGCCCATCACAAGCTCTCACAGTCAACGAAGGATATTCCTTCTAGCAGGAAGACCCGATCAGACTCAGAATCCCGGTTACAAGACATTTCGACAATGATAAAACAAATCCAGCAACACCGCCCGAATGTGCCGACAAATCCCAATAGGAGCTACACATATCTCGTTCTCAGGGCACACTCAGATGAGCGCTCCATACAACTAAAACCAAACCTCGAGTTTCCCCGAGGGGGCGCTGCACAGGACTCTAGTTTGGACCAACACTCAGAGGAGCACTAGCCCGGGGGGAGGGTAAAATAATTATGACCCTCAGGAGCGCGACTCCCAAGGGAAAAGAAAAGGCTAGGTGGCGAATGGTAAAACCAATGTTGGGCATTGCTGGAGGAGTTTTATTCAAGGCGAACTATCAAGGGGTTCCCATTATTACCCAACCGCGTAAGGAACGCAAAATCCGGGAACATAACACCGATATGACGGAAACTAGGGCGGCAAGAGTGGAACAAAACATCAGGCATAAGGCTGAGCCTTCCACCCTTTACCAAGTATATAGATGCATTAATTAAATAAGAGATATTGTGATATCCCAACAAGTAAACATGTCCCAACAAGGAACAACATCTCCATGTTCCAACAAGGAACAAACTTCAATCTTCACCTGCAACTAACAACGCTATAAGAGGGGTTGAGCAAAGCGATAACATAGCCAAACAACGGTTTGCTAGGACAAGGTGGGTTAGAGGCTTGGTTCAACAATATGGGAGGCATGATAAGCAAAGTGGTAGGTATCACAACATAGGCATAGCAAAGGAGCGAGCATCTAGCAAGCAAAGATAGAAGTGATTTCGAGGGTATGATCATCTTGCCTGAAATCCCACAAGGAAGAAGAAACGAGTCCATGAAGAAGACACATGGACGAAGTCGAACGGATCCTCACAACTCCGGAACGGAACCGAAGCTCACGAGAAAGGCAACCCGGAAAGAAGCAAACAACATAGTAAACAACCACTACAACAACATGGCATGATGCACAACAAGTATGATGCATGTCCCGGTTTAAAGAGGGCATGGCATGGCAAAGTGCACAAGCAATCCTACAAATTAAGTGGAGCTCAATATGCAATGAGTTGCATATTGGCAAAACACCACGACAAGTTATTTAGTTCAATCTCGTTTATGTACCCAACAATATTAAATGTTGTTAAACATGGCAAGAGGGTGAAGCAAAGTAAAACTACCTATCTAGTCAAGGTTAAATGAGGCCGGAAGCAACGAACAACAAATCCGGAAACTCCTCATGTGCATAAATTAGATTCGGTACTGTTCTGCCCTAAACATAATTTTAGAGTTATTAAACATGTAAAATAAAACCACCATGTTAAACTAGGCATTTTTTCACCCCATTTACCTATAAAGATTATTAAATTCCGAGTTACGGTTAAATAGTTATGAATTAAATCATTTTAGCAAGTTATTTAAGCAAATTTAAACAAACAGCATTTTAAACATGTTAAACATGGATGAAAGTTGGATATTATTAAACTAGATGAAATTCTAAGCAAGTTTCATATTAAGTTTGTTTTAATCCGATGCACGGTTATTTACTTGTGAGCAAATTAAAATAATGGCATCCTCCTGTAATTATGCATGCATTGGAAAGAAAAAAACGCACAGACTGGAAAAAAAAGCTACATGGGCTGAAACTGGATTTTGCAAGGGTTTCTCACATTGGGCCAAGCCCATCTGAGCCTGGAGGCGCATGGTGCGGTGCGGGCAGGCTGCGGAGGAGGTTGGGCCCTCCTGGCGCTGGCGCGGAACTGGGCCTCGCATGGCCCAGCTGGCCCACGTGCGGAGGCGAACGGTGCTGGGGGTCGCCGTCCTCCTCTGCTCGATGTAGAGGCAGAACCAGGCGCGGCGGCACCCGCCGGCGATGTGGAATGATGGCGCGGCAGGGAAGAGCTCCGGCGAGGTCGGGGATGGATGGATCCGTCCTTGGGGCATCGGATCTGACGACGAGGACGGTCAGGGGGACGAGCGGCGAAGGTGGTGGACTCCGGCGAAGGTCAACAGGGCGAGGGTGAGTGGAACTTCATCTGCGATGGCGCCCTGCACGGGAGAGAGAGAGATAGAGAGAGAGATGTGAGGGAGATGGAGGACAGAGGAAAGGAGAGAGACGGATCTGGCCTGGGCCCACCGGCGGCGGCTCCGAGTCACCGGAGTTCATCCCGGCGCGGTGCGAGGCGATTCCAGCGACGGGCACGAGTGGGAGGGAGCATCGGGCTCTCTCGACCCTGGTCAGCGACGGCGGCGCGGTGCGGGTGCCTCGGCCCAAAACGCCCCGAGGCGGGCCTCGGATGGGCGAGGCAGGGACCGAGGCGATGTGGGGGCGTGGGAAGGTGACGTGGCGGCTTCCCGTTGGCTGCGGGCGTCCTGCGTGGTGGCGGCTGGCCACCAGGATGGTGCCAAGTGGCAGGGACGAGGTGGCCGGCGGCGGAAATAGAGGAGAGGAGGTGGGAGGCGGCTGGCTGATGATTGGGGGCGCGGATTTCGAGGAGGAGGAAGGAGAAGGCCCAAAATGGCATGGAGGGGGTCTATATAAGGTAAGGGGGCTAGGGTTAGGGGGTTTGAGGCCGTTTCAGAGCCGTTCGATCTCGATCGGACGACCCGGAGCGGAGGGGCTTTGATAGGTGGGCTAGTGGGCTGTGCTAGAGAGAGATGGGCTGAGAAGAGAGGAGAGAGAGGCCCGGCAACAGTGTTCGGAGACCGAAAACATCCGACGTTAGACCGGCTATACTACCGCTATAGTTATCCGTTGGGGCATCAAACGATCTCCGAATGCGATGAAACTTGACAGGCGGTCTATCTACACTATAATAAGACCACACGTCAACTCTCATCCCATTCTGAGAACATTTTCTGGCCACTTATAAAATACTATTTCGGACATGCCCCGGGCGCGTGCAAGTGTGTCTGGGCTTAGAACGGACAACGGAGAGAACTATGGGAACCCGGATGGATGCAAGTTTTGAAAACATGATGATGCAATGCACATGATGACATGACAAGATGCAACACGCAAGTGAATGACATGGCAACAACAGTGAATAACTGACGGACACCTGGCACATCGGTCTTGGGGCGTTACAACACTCCACCACTATGAGAGGATCTCGTCCCGAGATCTAGAATGGCACCGGAGGGAAAAAACGGAAGGGAAAGAGAAGAGGTAAAGCTAAGTTTCTTCTTTGACAAATGAGTGAGACCCAAAGAACCTTGCAGCGGTTAAGCCATTTCGAGAAAAGAACACAACGGAGATGAACGGAGTTGAAAACACTCTGTTAGGAAAGAGGAACGAGGAAGAACAAGGTTGAAAGCACTCTGGTAGGGAAGAGTAATAAGAAAGAACAAATTTCGACAACACTCCGGTAGAAAAGAGATGCAATGGTTGATAAGGCGAAAAGAACTAGAGCAAAAGGGCACAACACTCTGATTAAAATAATAAGCAAAGAAAAGATCATGCTCTTCATAAATCAAGATGATGACTGAAAAGAGCAACATCACAAAGCCTCCGGAAGAAAGAATAGAAGATAGATAATTGAGATAAACGAATGTAGAAGAAAACGCCAACTTCTGCGACAAAAGAGCTTGAAAAGGTATCCTTAGGAGAAGGGTCGAACGGAGTTGTTGGAAAAACAACAACGAAAAGATTAAGATTGATGTGGACTTATGAAAGACATCCCCAAAACTATGAGGAGAAATTCCACCACTAACGAAACTAAAATATTTGGGTTGATATGAACACGGAGACGATAAACTATTTCACCGGGAGGATAGATGAAGAACTTGGGTCATTTATAAGCACCATAAAGCAACAAACCTTAGGGAAGGCTTTAGGTGAAACATGACACAAGATAACTCCAATGAAGAGGTTGATGGATTTAAAATACCTCATTCTTAACAACATGTGTATCATGAAACATGAACTCAAATTATCAAAAATGACATAATACCACCTCCAATAATATGGTAGAAAGAATTGCACTCCGGATTGCACGAAGAAGAATACTTGAGCTCCTTAGAAAAGAATGTTGATGAACACTTCGATAAGGAAATTAAATCATTGATGAAACCATCATGTATAACCTTCATGAAGAACTCCGGTAACAAAAGGATAACGAGAAGAAAGAGAAGTTGAAAACACAAGGTGAATCCTTGTAGTGATTAGATGGATCTTCGCGATGAAATAAATTGAGAGAGCTTGGAACTCCGGAAAAGAAAAGATGAAGCAATAGAAACCGAGAATTTGGTGAACCTCCGGAATAAGGAATTAATCACTTGGATGAATCAAGAATAAGAATTATGTTACGCTTATCCTTCACCAATTTAGATTGATGACAAGCAACGGATTTTGCACCCTACTTATTCTCGTAGAAAGGATTAAGATAGATATAGCACAAACTTGGGAAAATCTTCAACGAACCACCGGTAGAATTGAAAACAACAAATGAATTGATATGACAACAAGGTAAGAAGAATCTTGAACGAACCACCGTAATAATTGAAAAAGAACGAATAAAAGATAAGAATCACCGGGAAGAATTTGCAAATGAACAAAGATGCTCGAGAGAATCTAGATACATGAGAACGAAGGGATCACGAACTGATTAGAGATCACTTGAACGAAGCACCGGTAAGATTTGGAGAACCATAGCTGAAAGTTGAGAATGAATAAATCTGAGATGATGAACTCCGGATGAACAAACTGAACAGAATCTTGAATTGCTCCGGATAGGTGAAAAAATTCTCACAATCCAAAAACAACTATGAGATGATGGCCGAGAATGGGGCAAGATTTGAGAGAAACTCTTCTTCGAACTTCAAATTCTGAGAATTACGACGGGACACACCATGAAGAATTGTTGAAGCACTCCGTAATGAAGAAGAATGGAAAAGTTGAACCAACGATGAAAAGAATTTGAAAGATCTTGGATAAAAGCACTTGACTGATGATAAATCATTCTTACGTCAAACTTCGAAAAGAAATTTGAGGATAGCTCCGGGAAAATAAGAAGAGTCAGGTAAGAGCCTAGGAAAAGACCTATGGGTTAGGGCCCACTCAAAATAAACACCGTTGGAATGATTACTTGAAAGATATTGCACCGGTTGAATTAAATGACTTGAAAGAGATAACATCCTTGAAAGAGTTTGAATGAAAGCAGAGTGGAAACACGAATCTTCGAGATATCTTGAGCACTCCGGAACAAATGGATAGCGAGAGGTGAATGCATATGAGGTGCACCGGCAAGAGAAAACATTTGGAACAAGGAAAAAATATGACCGACAAGGCTTGACTTGAATCCACCGGAGAAGAAAAGAACAAAGAATGATAAACTAGAAGCTCCGTTAGGATCTTCATGAGAATCACCGGATAAGAATATTGAAGGAAAAAGAATGGAGAGGCTTCTCATCAATAAGATGATACTAGATTAAGAAATCTGAGTCGTCAAAGAAAAAGGGTGGGTGGGCGGGAAAACAAAGACAACTTGGAACTGATGAAACAAACACCATTGAGAAGAACTGATACTTTATTTTGCGGATGTTGCAATGATCGGATCCACTTGAAGAGAAGTACACCGGTTAAAAAGGATTGACATGGCAATCTCGATGATCATGAAGGATTAGTATTCACATACAAATATGAGAACATCATTTAGAAAAGGGATGGAATCCACATTTGACTTCGAAGCAACTCGAATACCACAACTCAAAACAAATCAAAGGATTCACTTGCAAAATAAGCCAGAACAAACATATGATAGAGATTTCGCCCGAAGTTTTTGTGGTGGGGCCTACACGGGCTCGATCGTACAACACCATCATGTACAAGGTAGTGCACATGACATACGAAGCGTCCCCGAGTCGGCATAGCCAAGGACTCTTTAAGACACAACGAGACCACTATAAAACTGACCGTGGATAGGCGGACCACTAGACGTCGAACCCCAATTTCATATCATACATCTGTCGGAAATATATCCTAAGAGCTACTTGATTTCCCACTTATAAACTCTCGAAATTTAACGGTTATGCAATCAGGTGTTGGGGATACAGGGGAAGCATAATATCTCACCCAAAACTAGCAAATCCTACATCCAGTTGTATCCATCCTTCAACACATAACCAAGAAACCTTCGGAAATCGTCTACCTCAACCTTCGAAAAGCATCCGTTATACGAGTTATGGCAATACTCCCGAACTCCCGCCCCAGTACTGGGTGGCGTCGAGGTTATCTCACCAACAACTGCATAAAAGAGATTTTCGATGTCGGCGAACTAAACTCAGGTATTCCAGAACTGCAACGATAAAATTGTGACGACGACACCTCGGAGCTCAACTCCTCGGGACACTGCCACAATCCCTAAATGTCAGGAGGCACCAAGAACAATGTTCTCGTCACAAAACCATCGGAACAATTCCAAGATACCTGCGTGATCCTAAATTTTTTTTAGTGAAATTTGAGAAGAGAAGAGTCAAAACTCTATGTCAGGATGCCTTACCAGAGCGATGAAGGGACTGGGGAGTAAAAAGAATTCCTAAACTCTCCGATATATAATTCCTAAACGACTCAAAACATTTTTCTAGACTCAACTCGTCCGCTAATTCGATCAAGCAGTGGGGGCTCCTAAGGTCGGGGAAGGCTCTGATACCAACTTATAAAGCCCTCGATGCGGCTATATCTCCCACGTGTCGAAGCACGACTTAGAGGCATAACCACATTGAAAGCAATGTCGCAAGTGAGGTAATATTCACACAACCCATGTAATACATAAGGGAAAGAGATACATAGTTGGCTTACAATCGCCACTTCACATCATTACATGAATAAAGCATTACAACATCCAAATACAGTCAAGGTCCAACTAGAGAACCAAAATAAAAGAAGAACCCCAGATGCGACAAGGTCCCCGATCGACCCCAACTGGGCTCCACTACTGATCAACTAGAACGAAACAACGCGAAGGACAAGATCTTCATCGAGCTCCTCCTTGAGCTTGGTTGCGTCATTTGCACAGTTCAACGGCACCTGCAAGCTGGTTTTAAAAGTATCTGTGAGTCACGGGGACTCAGCAATCTCGCACCCTCGCGATCAAGACTATTTAAGCTTATGGGTAAGGTAAAGGTATGAGGTGGAGCTGCAGCAAGCGACTAGCATATTTGGTGGCTAACATACGCAAATGAGAGCGAGAAGAGAAGGCAAAAGCACGGTCGATAAACTATGATCAAGAAGTGATCCAAGTCTACTTACGTCAAGCATTACTCCAATACCGTGTTCACTTCCCGGACCCCACCGAGAAGAGACCATCACGGCTACACACGCGGTTGATGTATTTTAATTAAGGTCAACTTCAGGTTTTCTACAACCGGACGTTAACAAATTCCCATCTGCCCATAACCGCGGCACGGCTTTCGAAAGTTCAAATCCCTGCAGGGGTGTCCCAACTTAGCCCATCACAAGCTCTCACGGTCAACGAAGGATATTCCTTCTAGCGGGAAGACCCGATCAGACTCAGAATCCCGGTTACAAGACATTTCGACAATGATAAAACAAATCCAGCAACACCGCCCGAATGTGCCGACAAATCCCGATAGGAGCTGCACATATCTTGTTCTCACGGCACACTCAGATGAGCGCTCCATACAACTAAAACCAAACCTCGAGTTTCCCTGAGGGGGCGCTGCACAGGACTCTAGTTTGGACCAACACTCAGAGGAGCACTAGCCGGGGGGGGGGGGTAAACTAATGATGACCCTCAGGAGCGTGACTCCCAAGGGAAAAGAAAAGGCTAGGTGGCGAATGGTAAAAACAATGTTGGGCATTGCTGGAGGAGTTTTATTCAAGGCGAACTGTCAAGGGGTTCCCATTATTACCCAACCGCGTAAGGAACGCAAAATCCGGGAACATAACACCGATATGACGGAAACTAGGGCGGCAAGAGTGGAACAAAACACCAGGCATAAGGCTGAGCCTTCCACCCTTTACCAAGTATATAAATGCATTAATTAAATAAGAGATATTGCGATATCCCAACAAGGAACAACATCTCCATGTTCCAACAAGGAACAAACTTCAATCTTCACCTGCAACTAACAACGCTATAAGAGGGGCTGAGCAAAGCGATAACATAGCCAAACAACGGTTTGCTAGGACAAGGTGGGTTAGAGGCTTGGTTCAACAATATGGGAGGCATGATAAGCAAAGTGGTAGGTATCGCAGCATAGGCATAGCAAAAGAGCGAGCATCTAGCAAGCAAAGATAGAAGTGATTTCGAGGGTATGATCATCTTGCCTGAAATACCGCAAGGAAGAAGAAACGAGTCCATGAAGAAGACACATGGACGAAGTCGAACGGATCCTCACAACTCCGGAACAGAACCGAAGCTCACGAGAAAGGCAACCCGGAAAGAAGCAAACAACATAGTAAACAACCACTACAACAACATGGCATGATGCACAACAAGTATGATGCATGTCCCTGTTTAAAGAGGGCATGGCATGGCAAAGTGCACAAGCAATCCTACAAATTAAGTGGAGCTCAATATGCAGCGAGTTGCATATTGGCGAAACACCACGACAAGTTATTTAGTTCGATCTCGTTTATGTACCCAACAATATTAAATGTTGTTAAACATGGCAAGAGGGTGAAGCAAAGTAAAACTACATATCTAGTCAAGGTTAAATGAGGCCGGAAGCAATGAACAACAAATCCGGAAACTCCTCATGTGCATAAATTAGATTCGGTACTGTTCTGCCCTAAACATAATTTTAGAGTTATTAAACATGCAAAATAAAACCACCATGTTAAACTAGGCATTTTTCCACCCCATTTACCTATAAAGATTATTAAATTCCGAGTTACGGTTAAATAGTTATGAATTAAATCATTTTAGCAAGTTATTTAAGAAAATTTAAACAAACAGCATTTTAAACATGTTAAACATGGATGAAAGTTGGATATTATTAAACTAGATGAAATTCTAAGCAAGTTTCATATTAAGTTTGTTTTAATCCGATGCACGGTTATTTACTTCTGAGAAAATTAAAATAATGGCATCCTCCTGTAATTATGCATGCATTGGAAAGAAAAAAAAACGCAGAGACTGGAAAAAAAGCTACATGGGCTGAAACTGGATCTGGCAAGGGTTGTTCACATTGGGCCAAGCCCATCTGAGCCTGGAGGCGCATGGCGCGGTGCGGGCAGGCCGCGGAGGAGGCTGGGCCCTCCTGGCGCTAGCGTGGAACTGGCCCTCGCATGGCCCGGCTGGCCCATGCGCGGAGGCGAACGGTGCTGGGGGTCGCCATCCTCCTCTGCTCGATGCAGAGGCAGAACCAGGCGCGGCAGGGAAGAGCTCCAGCGAGGTCAGGGATGGATGGATCCAGCCTTGGGGCATCGGATCTGACGACGAGGACGGTCAGGGGGACGAGCGGCGAAGGTGGTGGACTCCAGCGAAGGTCAATGAGGCGAGGGCGAGTGGAACTTCATCTGCGATGGTGCCCTGCGCGGGAGAGAGAGAGACGTGAGGGAGAGGGAGGACAGAGGAAAGGAGAGAGATGGATCTGGCATGGGGTCACCGGCGGCGGCTCCGGGTCGCCGGAGTTCATCCCGGCGCGGTGCGAGGCGATTCTAGCGACGGGCATGAGCGGGAGGGAGCATCCGGCTCTCTCGACCCTGGTTAGGGACGGCGGCGTGGTGCGGGCGCCTCGGCCTAGAACGGCCCGGGGCGGGCCTCAGATGGGCCTGGCAGGGACCGAGGCGATGTGGGGCGCGGGGAGGTGACGTGGCGACTTCCCGTTGGCTGTGGGCGTCCTGCGTGGTGGCGGCTGGCCACCAGGATGGCGCCAAGTAGCAGGGACGATGTGGCCGGCGGCGGAAATAGAGGAGAGGAGGTGGGAGGCGGCTGGCTGATGATTGGGGGCGCGGATTTCGAGGAGGAGGAAGGAGAAGGCCCAAAATGGCATGGAGGGGGTCTATATAAGGTAAGGGGGCTAGGGTTAGGGGGTTTGAGGCCATTTCGGAGCCGTTCGATCTCGATCGGATGACCCAGAGTGGAGGGGGTTAGATAGGTGGGCTAGTGGGCTGTGCTAGAGAGAGATGGGTTGAGAAGAGAGGAGAGGGAGGCCCGGCAACAGTTTTCGGAGACCGAAAACGTCCGACGTTAGACCGGCTATACTGCCGCTTTAGTTATCCGTTGGGGCATCAAACGATCTCCGAATGCGATGAAACTTGACAGGCGGTCTATCTACACTATAATAAGACCACACGTCAACTCTCATCCCATTCTGAGAACATTTTCTGACCAATTATAAAATACTATTTCGGACATGCCGCGGGCGCGTGCAAGTGTGTCTGGGCTCAGAACGGACAACGGAGAGAACTGTGGGAACCCGGACGGATGCAAGTTTTGAGAACATGATGATGCAATGCACATGATGACATGACAAGATGCAACACCCAAGCGAATGACATGGCAACAACAGCGAATAACTGACGGACACCTGGCACATCGGTCTCGGGGCGTTACACCTAATGTGTGCCTTGCTATTAGTTTAGCTGGAAGGTACCAAAGTAATCCAGGAGTGGATCACTGGAAAGCGGTCAAGGACATCCTGAAATGCTTGAAAAGGACTAAGGATATGTTTCTCGTTTATGGAAGTGACAAAGAGCTCGTCGTTACGTTGATGCAAGCTTCGACACTGATCCGGAAGACTCTAAGTCACAAACCAGATACGTATTTTTATTGAATGGTGGAGCTGTCAGTTGGTGCAGTTCCAAGCAGAGCATCATGGCAGGATCTGGGTGTGAAGCGGAGTACATAGCTGCTTCGGAAGCAGCAAATGAAGGAGTCTGGATGAAGGAGTTCATATCCGATCTAGGTGTCATACCTAGTGCATCAGGTCCAATGAAAATCTTTTGTGAAAATACTGATGCAATTGCCTTGGCAAAGGAATCTAGATTTCACAAGAGAACCAAGCAAATCAAGAGATGCTTCAATTCCATCCGCGATCAAGTCAAGGAGCGAGACATAGAGATTTGCAAGATACATACGGATATGAATGTTGTAGACCCGTTGACTAAGCCTGTCTCACGAGCAAAACATGATCAGAACCAAGACTCCATGGGTGTTAGAATCATTACAATGTAATCTAGATTATTGACTCTAGTGCAAGTGGGAGACTGAAGGAAATATGCCCTAGAGGCAATAATAAAGTTGTTATTTATATTTCCTGATATCATGATAAATGTTTATTATTCATGCTAGAATTGTATTAACCGGAAACTTAGTACATGTGTGAATAGATAGACAAACTGAGTGTCAGTAGTATGCCTCTACTTGACTGGCTCGTTAATCAGAGATGGTTAAGTTTCCTAGCCATGGACAAAGAGTTGTCATTTGATGAACATGATCACATCATTAGAGAATGATGTGATTGACTTGACCCATCCGTTAGCTTAGCACAATGATCATTTAGTTTGTTGCTATTGCTTTCTCCATAACTTATACATGTTCCTACTACTATGAGATTATGCAACTCCCGAATACTGAAGGAACACTTAGTGTGCTATCAAACGTCACAACGTAACTGGGTGACTATAAAGATGCTCTACATGTGTCTCCAATGGTGTTAGTTGAGTTGGCATAGATCGAGATTAGGATTTTTCACTCCATGAATCTGAGAGGTATCTCTAGGCCCTCTTGGTAATGCACATCACTATAAGCCTTGCAAGCAATGTGACTAATGAGTTAGTTACGGGATGTTGCATTACGGAACGAGTAAAGAGACTTGCCGGTAACGAGCTTGAACTAGGTATTGAGATACCGATGATCGAATCTCGGGCAAGTACCATACCGATGACAAAGGGAACAACGTATGTTGTTATGCGGTTTGACCGATAAAGATCTTCATAGAATCTGTAGGAACCTATATGAGCATCTAGGTTCCGCTATTGCTTATTGACCGGGGATGAGTCTTGGCCATGTCTACATAGTTCTCGAACCCGTAGGGTCCGCGCGCTTAACGTTCGGTGACAATCAGAATTATGAGTTTATGTGTTTTGATGTACTGAAGGTAGTTCGGAGTCCAGGATATGATCATGGACATGACGAGGAGTCTCGAAATGGTCGAGACATAAAGATCGATATATTGGAAGGCTATGTTTGGACATCGGAATGGTCCCGGGTGAGTTCACGCAATTACCGGAGTACCGGGGGGTTACCGGACCCCCCCCCCCCGGGAGTGTATGGGCCTTAATGGGCCTTAGTGGGAGAGAGGAGGAGGCAGCCTAGGTGGGGGCGCCCCCCAAGCGCAATCCGAATTGGGGTGGGGGCTGGTCCCCCTTTCCTTCTCCCTCTCTGCCCCTTCCTTCTCTCCTACTCCAACAAGGGAAAGGGGGAATCCTACTCCCACCAGGAGTAGGACTCCTCCCTTTGGGCGCGCCATAGAGGGCCGGCCCTCCCCTCCTCCACTCCTTTATATACGGGGGATGGGGGCACCCCATAGACACACAACTTGATTGTTTAGCCATGTGCGGTGCCCCCCTCCACAGATTTCCACCTCGGTCATATCGTTGTAGTGCTTAGGCGAAGCCCTGCGTCGGTAACTTCATCATCACCATCATCACGTCGTCGTGCTGATGAAGCTCTCCCTTGACACTCAGCTGGATCTAGACTTCATGGGATGTCACCGAGCTGAACGTCAGCAGATCACAGAGGTGTCATACTTTCGGTGCTAGGATCGGTCGGATCGTGAAGACGTATGACTACATCAACCGCGTTGTCATAACGCTTCCGCTTACGGTGTACGAGTGCACGTGGACAACACTCTCCTCTCTCGTTGCTATGCATCACCTAGATGGATCTTGCATATGCGTAGGTTTTTTTAAATTACCGCGTTGCCCAACAATTTTGAGAAGTGGAATCAACGCGAGACGATGCCTGAGGGGCCCACGAGGGTGAGGGGCGCCCGAGGGGGTAGGGCACGCCCAGGGCCCTCGTGGCCACTCCGTAAGTCGGTTGGCGCCCTTCTTTTGCCGCAAGAAAGCCAATATCCAGTTAAAAATCGTGTCAAAATTTCAGCCCAATTGTAGTTACGGATCTCCGGGAATTTAAGAAATGGTGAAAGGGCAGAATCAGGGAGCGCAGAAACGGAAAGAAACAGAGAGAGAGACCCAATCTCGGAGGGGCTCTCGCCCCTCCGCCACCATGGAGGCCATGGACCAGAGGGGAAACCCTTCTCCCATCTAGGGGGGAGGTCAAGTAAGAATAAGAAGGGGGGGCTCTCTCCGCCCTCTCCCGGTGGCGCCGAAACGCCGCCGGGGCCATCATCGCGACAACGATCTACACCAACAACTTTACCGCCGTCATCATCAACTCTTCCCCCCTCTATGCAGAGGTGTAACCCCTTTTTTACCCATTGTAATCTCTACTTAAACATGGTTCTCAATGTTATATATTATTTCCCAATGATGTATGGCTATCCTATGATGTTTGAGTAGATCCGTTTTGTCCTATGGGTTAATTGATGATCGTGATTGGTTTGAGTTGCATGTTTTATTATTGGTGCTGTCCTATGGTGCTCTCCGTGTCGCGCAAGCATGAGGGATCCCTGCTGTAGGGTTTGCAATATGTTCATGATTTGCTTATGGTGGGTGGCGTGAGTGACAGGAGCACAGACCCGAGTAAGTAGGTTGTTTGCGTATGGGAGTAAAGAGGACTTGATGCCTTATAATGCTATGGTTTTGTTTTACCTTAATGATCTTTAGTAGTTGCGGATGCTTGCTAGAGTTCCAATCATAAGTGCATATGATCCAACAAGAGAAAGTATGTTAGCTTATGCCTCTCCCTCAAATAAAATTGCAATAATGATTATCGGTCTAGTTATCGATCGTCTAGGGACAAATAATTTTCTCGTGACAAAAAGCTCTCTACTGAAACTAATTTAGTTGTGTCTTTATCTAAACATCCCCTACCTTTTATTTACATGCTATTTATTATCTTGCAAACCTAGCCTACAACACCTACAAAGTACTCCTAGTTTCATACTTGTTATAGGTAAGGCGAACGTTAAGCGTGCGTAGAGTTGTATCGATGGTCGATAGAACTTGAGGGAATATTTGTTCTAACTTTAGCTCCTCATTGGGTTCGACACTCTTACTTATCGAAAGAGGCTACAATTAATCCCCTATACTTGTGGGTTATCACTTGTACACTTGCATCTCCCATTTGTACAAGCTCCATTGCTTGCATGTAGATGTTGAAATGCCTATAACTAAATGGGTTATTGTTGTTAGCATTGTCCTTCTAGTATTGGCTAAGATGTGGAGGCAGGATGTCCCAGGCATCTCTTGTCCACCTCTTCACTATGCGTTTCTTTGGAATTTCTGTTATACGGATGAAGCCTAGAACCTACATCACAAAATTCATTCCATGACTGAATGATCTGAAAACGAAATGTCCACTAACCTATCATATGTATTGTAGATTCACTTGGGCCAATGTAATTACCTTCAGAACATGGCTGCACAGCAGACCCATGTGAGTGAATTGACCGCATTCACAGTCAAATTCATGTCCACCATCCAACACGGACACCTTGTACAAAATCCTGCACCACTTCTCTCTCCGAGCTGCATCCGTATGGATTACAACATATGTTTTCCTTTCTCAACCTCTCCACCTGGTAAGCACTCCATTTGTTATTATATGCTCAAATTGCCCGATCATCGCTCTTGCGTATATCTTGCGAGCATGCCTTTCTGTAGACATGTTTGCTCAAAATAGTGGCCTCCCCTGTAAATACAAAGGGATTTTTACATCTGTGCCCCTGGTTCCTTAGCCATACTCATTCATCCCCACACTCTTAGCATTTGCTCACTTTTCCCCACTCTCTTGTCTGAAACACTCACAAATGGTCACAAATGGTGGATGCCATCAGGTCAGTGCTTTGACCATTAACTCTGACGAGTGGGGCCGCACTGGACTGTGTCGCCCGTTGGACCTGACAATTAGGGCCGCGTCGGATGGTGCCGTTGTTCGCCCATTGGGCCATGGTTAGATTGTTGGGCCCTGCGCACGCTGCAACGACATGAGCCTGCTATGCATGCACGACATGTCCAGCTAGCCTTCTATGCATGCACGTAGCTAGCCTGCAATGCATGCATGTAGCTAGCCTGCCTGCATTTGCTGATGCTTGCCGCCACGATGATCGGCCTCTTTCTGTATGCGAGCCACCACGAACGCTGACCGACCTCTTTATGCATGCGAGCCGCCACGGATGCAGGGACGGCCGCTGCCGCTGGTTCATCTCATCTCGCACGCTTGTCTCCTCGATGTACAACATCATTTCAGACTTTTCAGTCCACTTGCATCTATTCAACATGGCAATTAAAGTGGCATATCGATTGACTTCGCTCGTTTGAACGTAGAAAATCCAAAGCGCGGTCAGTGCCACTCCCCTTCCCTTCCCCTTTCTCTATTTAAACCACCCACGCCTCCACCTATTCTCCACAGATCCATTTGCACCGCCCCTTCTCTTATTCACCCAAACCCAGAGCACTCTCAAAGCTAGGAGAGGATGCAGTAGAATGGCCCCACCTTCGAGCTCCCACCAACCGTGCTGGAGAGGCGGTATCCCACTGGTGTCGTCGTGGAGACGACGCTCCGCATGTGGGCGTTCCCACGCTGGAGGGGTGGAAAGGAATTTGCCCAGTGGTTCCTCGGTGCGGGCTTCGCCCACCTCCCGGTGGGCTCGCCGGTGATGTTCCGACTGGAGGAAGTGCGTCCAAACTCCACCACTCCGCCGATAGGGCTCATTGCCAACTTCACCAACAGATTCGATGTGTACTACCTCCTTAGCAAGGTATTTTCGTGTGGGTGTGAGTTCATCGTATTCACCACCTACACATCTTCATGGACTTCAACAACATCTTCCCCACCCGCAATGGTATGCACAACCTCCCTACTACATCGGCGAGGACGACATGGAGGAGGAGCAGTGAAGAGGAGGCGCAGTGAAGATGGTGGTGAAAGCCCGGTCTTGTGAAGCTTGTCTTGCCCTAGGGTGTTAGGGATTTTTATATTTTATATATTTCTATCTTAATTATGGTGTTGGTTGTATAGTGAACTTTTTATCTCTGTCGTGTTATCCCCTAAGAACTATGTTATGCTTGCTACCCTTATTTGATATGTCGTTGGTTATCTGTGTTTTGCTTGCTATTTCTATCTTATTTGACGTGAGTTGTCGCTAGATGGATATGGTTTCGTAGACGAGCCCTTCTGCTAAATCAATCAATGAAAGGGTATCCTTCAATGAAAACCAACAAGTTTTGGGGTTAGCCTTGTAAAAATGGTTGAAGGGTAGTCCATTTGTCTTGTTATATTCATGTTGTGTTGGTCAAATTTAAATGTCCCATTTAGAGTAGGCCCTTATATTTTAGGGTCAAGTTTTCGCACGCGTGGATAATGGACTAGTTGAAGTGTCAAAAAGGAAACTAAAGCTAGAAAAATGAGCCATGTTGATGTTGAAAATAAGAAGGAGAAAAGCTATTTTTTTAATTGTTGGTGGCCCTATTCCGTATATTGTATGAACAAAAACAAGCTAATTTTTGAATAGTTTGTGGCCATTTGGCATGATGAAATTAATGTTGGCCCTTATATTACAAGTTTCATTGGTTCCAAGTTTTGGCATGGGCGGCTAATGGACTAGTTGGGGTGTCAAAAAGGAAATTAAAGTTGGAAAGATGAGTCATGTTGATGTTGAAAAGAAGAAAAAGAAGCTAAGTTTTTTGAATTGTTGGTGCCCATATATATTGTAGGATACCTATATTATATGAACAAAAATAAGCTATTTTTTGAATAGTTTGTGGCCATTTGGCAGGATGAAAATAATTTTTGAAGGGTAGCCCATTGTGTACTTGTTGGTGGCTCTTGGTGGCATTATAAATTGTTGTGTAATTTCAAACGATGTAACCTATTCTTGTAATGTAACCAACATGCACTCAATCTCTATAGGTGCAATCAAAACAATCAAGCAAAAAAACAGAGCCATCGCATGCACTAGTTTTCTAGGCCTATTTAATCTTTGTGGGCCCTCAATAGTCAACACAATACGACGGCCCAACCAGAGCTTGGTTTCATTTTGGGCCCAATAACTGCCTTTTTTTCTCTTGCCCTCGGTGTTGTCTGACGAAACTGAAAGTGTCAAAAACTAACACCTACAGAGATTCAGAGATGGAGATAGAGACATACTTTAAACAACATAAAGAGCACATGATCCACAAATTAAGCAGTACAGAGAGCACATGATCCACAAACCCTTAAGCAAATCGTAGAGCACATGACATGACACAAATAACATCTCTAGCAAGTGATGACCAGCAAGTAAGCAAATCCTAGAGCAACTATACAAAAATAAAATCCTAAAGCTATCAGATTCGCCTGCTTGTTCAACTGAATCATCTGCCTCAAGTTCTTGTTCATCTTCTTTAATTCCCCCTTCAGATCCTCATCCCCAACTGTCGGAGCAGCACTTTCAGAGACCAAATTCCGAGTGGCTGACGAAAGATTGACCTCCCGGGTTGCGGCCCCATTGAATTGAAGCAAGCCCTCCCCTTGAAGCCTCCAAACATAGTCACCCATCCATTCAAGATGTGTGTATTTCTTCATGATCTGAAACAAAATCATGAACCCTAAATCTCAAATCCAACGAAAAAGAATTAGAAGCAAAGAGAAAAAGAAAGGGTTAAAGAAAAATCATGAGATCTAACCTGCCCCTCTGGCTTGCTCTCGCATTTCACGAACTCACGCCCAAAGTTGCCATTCTTGTCCTCCCTCGAAGTCAACCTTTTCAGTGGCGTGGTGCATGGGCAGTCAAGGCATCGCTCCATGGGCACTGGACCATACTGGGGCCACAAGGGGCGGGAGGCTGAAGTGGAGCTCGACATATCTAGTCGCCGGAGAAGAAGAAGCAGACACGTGGCTCCTCTGGTCGCCGCCGAAGAAGAGAAGATAGGGGAGGCAATAGTGGGCGAGGACAACCAATGTCTCGTGGATCGCCAAAGGATCCAGCGATGCAGAGCCGTCCCGGTGATACAATGGCGCAGAGCCTGCACGCAGCCTGGCCTCAGAATTCCTTCTAGAAGACCATATCTGAGGGTTGTCGCTTGGCTCTAGGGTATAATCTGACGGCTGATGTTCGGAGCTAGGGTTAGGCGAACCATGCGAGATTTAGAGGGGTTTTGAGTTGGTCAACGGGGTTATCTAGTGTTTGACTGAGCATAACTAATTTAAAAAAAATCCAAAAATATGAAACCATCGCAAATCGTCATTTTATAAGACACGCTAACGAGGAAAAATACCAAACTTGGTCTATGGTCATTTAAAAAAAACTAGCTGGCACGGTCGTGGTTAAATGAGCACCATTAATTTTGAAAAATCAAAAAATATATAACCTGCGCACAATGTTGTCTTATGTGACATGTTACCAACAAAAAACATAAACTTGTTCTACGGACATTTTCATGAAAAAACCTTCACACATATGAGCTATGACGTACAACGTTGCAAAGAGTTCAAGGAAAGGAGGTAGGTTTTTTCAAAAATTTAAAAAATCATCAAAGCTTCATTTCAAAGTGAATAAGAAGGATCTGAACTTAGTTTTCTTTTTTCATAATTTAAATGTGTTTTTAATGGTTTTCTATTAAATCAAATTATTTTCAAAAAAATGTAAAAAATGAAAATTAATTCAATAAACAGTGAGACTTCGAATCTACACTATATAGATTAAATATGTGTTAATAAAAAATATTTGGCTCATTTAGAGTAGGTCCAAAAAATACCTGATTACAAATGGGGCAGTTTACCCTAGCTTGAGAGCACATTTGGAGCACATCTCTCATGACTATAAGTTTTACCACACAAAAGAGATTGGATTGATCACCTAATGTTTACAATAGTTCAGCAAACATTGCAACATCACACCACATATCGGAGTTCAAGTGCTGGTTCAAATTTAAATTTTGCCTAATATTCAAATTTTGCCTCAAATTTCACATCAAAGTATGAATAGAATTATTAAACCTTACAAGTTTTCACAACCTTAGTACAAATCCTTAAAGTTCAAAGTTCACAACTTGCATTCAACTTGCATTCCACATCTTTGCCTTGCTCCTTGTGTCCTGAGATTGCTTAACAGCGTTGCTCCTGGTTTCCCTAGGTGGGATATCCACCTTTTTCTTCTTCCTTTTGATCTTCACTTCGGGTGGTGGCTGTCGAGGTGCCGACGGAGAAGTTGCACTGGCCAGTTGATGGGGTTCAAAACCTTCATAATCCATCACTGGTACGCGTTGGTGCTATACAAACGGTTTTTAACCCCTTTCCGCAACGACCTTTGGAACCATCGCCTAGTGAGTGACGGCGATAGGGGGGTCCTTCCCACACGACCCAGAAACCATCGGGGATAGGGAGCCTTGATGCATACAGTTGTACCTATATAACCATTTCCGATATCTCGAATATTCCGAACACTTCATCCTTGCTACTCGTTTGTGCTCGCATTGTCATCGCAGTTGGAGTTTTGTGGTTTTACTTAAAACCAGGCAGATTCCAGGCACGGGAGCTTTCCATGCAGATTCCAGGAATGGGAGTTCTATGATGCCCGGCACATCACAAACAGTTCATGATTATAAACCATGCACGATAGGTAGATAATCACACACATTTAGTTTTCCCGCACTGTATGTGATAGTGTCTGACATCACATAGGCTTTGCAAACGGCAACTGTGTGTGCATTGTTACACACAGTTCCTCTTCGTGAACCATGTTGGATTATGATGTATATTGCACACGCTGTGCTTTATTAACCATGTGCACCGTAATGACCTGCACACCGTAATTTTGCCCTAATTTAATTGCTGCTATTTAAAATTGTACCTAATTTAAACTTGAAAGTAGGCTATAGCTTTATTCATATCCATCCGGTTCAAAGAACCAATGCATTATTTGACTCACATGTACATATGTTTAAGAATTACATAAGCACCAAATAAAGAATGATGAACTAGGGTTCTATACTTGTACTATTATAGATGGTAAAGAAAGAGGCGACATGCATTCCGGTTGCTGAACAAGGTGAACCAGAATGGCCCTATTGTGCTCTCCTGGATGCAGAAGGCATGCAGGACTCTAGTCCAACCCCTTGTGATGGCCGGCCGCCAATCATGTAGTTTGAGAGGTAATCTTGAGTAAACTGCTTCAGGATCCACTACAAAACAAAAAAGATTCAGACATTGTCATCTAACACAACTCATTACGGGTAGTAAAAAGAGGGCTACAGGGTTCTTACTTACCATCCTACAGTTCACTGTTGTCTTGCATAAAGTGTAAACAAATAGTTCGATTGACATCTTTTGACCCATTTTAATAACAATCTTTATTAGTTTCCTCCCTTGATGCTGGTTCATGAATATCTCATTGCCCCATACGCAGAAAGGGTCGAAGTGTGGATCTTTGGCAATTATATATGCACCTAAAAGCACCAAGTTAATATTAGAAGCTAAACAACAATTGAAAAATGATGTAGTACAACACTCCCTCCATCCCATTATATAAGATTTTATTGCATGTATATCTAGACATCGTCAGAACATTAAGGTAACACTCTTCCTTGTTGCTACATAGCCTGGGATTGCATATTTTGTCATTCAGTACAATGGATGTTGCTATGTAGCCTCAGATATATTAAATATGGCCCTAGTTAACCTACTAATAAATGGGCTACAAATATATTTAGTGAAATGTCCAATTCGACGATTAATCCCTTATCATCCCAGGCTATATGGTACCTGTCGGTGTTCTGGGAATGGGGATCCCAAGACTTGCCTGCCTGTGGCCCACGACGTGGCTTTGCTAGCAGGCCTGTACAGCCCATCTTCATCAACGAGGCACTCAAGACCCTCACGAGGGGCCAAGCCTCGCGAGGCGGACGACACAAGACCTCCTCAGGAGCGGCCTCACCAGGCTGGCTCGTCAGGGGCGGAGAGTTCAAGTCCAGGCAAACCTCGTGAGGTTCTCGTGACATGAGCCATGACGATCGAGACCAGGTGGGTGCCAGGCGGGCGCCAGCGCGCGCAGCATCCTTGTTTCCTCTTGGTGCTAAGGGGGCAAGAGCAGGCGCAGAGTACCGATGCATCAAGCAAAGGCTTCCATATTGGTGCAACGAGACCAAGACCAGAAGGACGGCAAGACGGAGGTCACCGTGGAGCCCAAGACGGCGTCACCACCAGAGCCTTTGACAGGCGAAGACTGTTTTTGTCAGGATAGCTTGTACTAGCTGTCCCCTTTCAAATTGGTCGTTGTTGGCTCCCTTCCCGCTCAATATTTGGGGAGAGGACCAGGGCCTCTATAAATAGGACTAGCCACCACCGTAGCTAGGGGGAACCTGATCTTAGATTGGAGCCACCACATCCTTGGCCACACACCCATCGAGCACAAGAACACCTCAACCTCAGGAGGCTATTCTTCCCCTTGTACTGTTCATCATCATCCCAAGAGGCAATCCACCACCACCACACTAGAGTAGGGTATTACACCACAACGGTGGCTCGAACCAGTATAAATCTGGTGTCCTTTGTGTGGCGAGTTTGTCGAGTTAGTTCGTGAGATCTTAGCTAAGTTAGGATGTGGATCGATAGGGGGGAGATCTTTGCATGCACCCCAGTTTTCAAACCTTAAGGCTTTTGCCGGAACCTGTGATCCGACATTTGGCGCGCCAGGTAGGGGTGCGCCGGAGTCTTCCTCCTGCCGACTCGCGCTCCACCATCTCCACACCCGCTCCCCATGGTGGGCGCCCCTCCAGCTGGATCTACCGGTGCCCACGGCGGTGCTCGGGGGCTCTGAGCCCTTGCCCCTACCTTGCCGCAGGTGCAGTGGCCACCCAAGTTCAAGCCGGAGATGCCGCCGTGCTACGACGGCGCGGCGGACCCGTCCACTTTCCTGCTACCGTGGAAGCCGGGGGCGACGAAAAGATCATGGCCAACTGGTTCCCAATGGCCCTTGCAGGCGCGCCGGGCTCCACCATTTGCCGGAGTATTTTGTTGCCACCTGGGAGGAGCTACGCAACCTCTTCATCACTCGCTTCGGGGAACCGGAGGCCCCCATCATCGCAGCCCTTCTTGGCAGTTCACAAGCACCACCCTCAGATCGGCATGTCAAACCGTACTTTCGCCACATCGGCGCCGCTTCCAAGCGCCTGGGGGCTCCACCAGGCTGGGCCGCGCCTGAGGCCAACCTCACCTTCGACTTGAAGGATCATCCGGCCTCCACCGTCGGCTCGGATGCGTACCCGATGCTGTGCGCACCCACCATCTGCCACGTATCCATCACCAAGACGCTCGTCGAAGGCGGCGCCAGCCTCAATGTGCTCTCCGTCAAGGCCTTCATCCTCCTTCACGTACCATTCGAGCGGCTCCACCCTAGCAAGCCCTTCTTGGGGGTTGGCGGAGGCCCTGCCCGCTCCCTGGGGCAGATCCGCCTCTCTGTGACCATCGACACGCGCGAAAACTACCGCACCAAGCTCATCGACTTCGACATCGCCTGCATTGGCCTCCCATACAACACCATCCTCGGGTACCCAGCTCTGGCCCAGTTCATGGCAGCAACCCATCCCGCATACAATCTCATGAAGATGCCGGGGAGCCAGGGTGTCCTCACCATCAAGGGGGACGCCAAGGAGGCCCTGGCGGCGCTCAAGCTTGCCCTCAAGGCCGCCGCGACAGCACGACCCGCCGACGCAGATACCTCCAAGGCTAAGGGAGCTGCACCAACCAAGAAGAAATAGTTATTCACTCAGGACAAGGCAGAAACCAAGCAAGTGTTGGTCGAGGAGTACGGGTCCTTAGGGGCAATCTTTACCATAGGCGCCAACCTCGAGCCTTCTCAGGAGGAGGCGCTAGTGAAGTTCTTGTGTGCAAACAAGGGAGTGTTCGCCTGGGAGCCCGATCAGCTGGTAGGGGTCCCAAGAGAGGTAATAGAGCACCACCTGAAGATGTGCCCCAACGTACGCCCCGTGAAGCAGAAGGCAAGGCGGCAGTCCATGGAGAAGCAAGCTTTCATCATCCAAGAAACCCGCAAGTTGGAGGCTGCGGGTGTCATTCGCGAGGTTCGGTACCCCGAATGGCTGGCGAACCCCGTCGTCCCCAAGAAAGGCAGGAAGGACCGGATGTGCGTCGACTTCACCAACCTCAACAAGGCTTGCCCCCAAGATCTGTTCCCTCTTCCACGCATCGACCAGATCATCGACTCCACCGCTGAGTGCGACTTGCTATGCTTCCTGGATGTGTTCTTAGGATTTCACCAGATCAAGATGGCGATAGAAGATGTGGAGAAGACGGCTTTCCCGACCCATGTGGGGTGTACTGCTACACTTGCATGCCGTTCGGACTGCTCAACACGGGCGCA
Source organism: Triticum aestivum (assembly GCF_018294505.1). NCBI lineage: Eukaryota > Viridiplantae > Streptophyta > Magnoliopsida > Poales > Poaceae > Triticum > Triticum aestivum. Next base: position 213,690,211 of record NC_057809.1, read on the forward strand.
ACCTTCCAGCGGCTCATGCACATCGCCTTAGGGCGACAACTCGGGAGAAACGCTGAAGCCTACATCGACGACATCGTGGTGAAGTCTCGGGAGGCGGGGACCTTGATCCAAGATCTGGAGGAGACCTTTGAAAGCCTTCACCAGGTGGAATTGCAGCTCAATCCAGAGAAATGCGTGTTTGGCGTCCCTTCTGGCAAGCTGTTGGGTTTCCTGGTGTCCCACAGGGGGACCGAGGCCAACCCAGAGAAGGTCAAGGCCATTGAAGACATGAGTCCACCACAGACCCTCAAGGAAATGCAAAAGTTGGCTGGTCAGGTGACTGCGTTAGGGCGCTTCATCTCCAAGCTAGGAGAGCGCGCCCTACCCTTCTTGAAGCTGATGAAAAAGAAGGGCCCGTTCGAGTGGACCCTAGAGGCCGGCCAAGCTTTTCAAGACCTCAAGAGATACCTGACCAGCCCTCCAGTGATGGTAGCGCCGCGACCTCGTGAGTCCCTAGTGCTCTATCTTGTCGCCACCTCGTACTCAGCCAGCGCGGCTTTGGTGGCAGTTTGGGAAGAACACCAAGCTAAGGGCGCATCGCGTCGTGCCACACTTCCAGTAGAGACGACGCAAGACCAGAAGGGCGCCACAAGGGCCGCAGCAGCAGCGGCAGCAGATCAGGCTCGGCAGGACGACGCCCCCAAACCCGCGAAGACTTCAGCAAGCGATCAAGCATCGGGGGCTCTACCCCCTCAGGAGGCACCCCAGCTTCCGGAAGACGCAAACCTCATCAGCACGCCTACCCTTGTCGAGCACCCGGTATACTTCATCAGCACGGTGTTGCGGGATGCAAGAGCGCGGTAACCCATGCCTCAGAAGCTCCTACTCGCGCTCCTAGTGGCTTCACGAAAGCTGCGGCACTACTTCCAGGACCACCCCATCACGGTCGTCTCAACTTACCCATTGGAGAGAGTGCTCAGGAGCCCCAACTCTGCCGGAAGAGTCGCTGAATGGAACATCGAGTTGCAAGCATTCCAGTTGGAGTTAAGTACTACTAGGGTCATCAAGGGAGCCGCGCTTGCTAATTTCATGGCAGAATGGACAGACGCCCCGACGCTTGAAGAAGGCAAAGACCGGTCCTTCTCGCCAGGAAGCGAGGCGCCTGACGGCTGGGTCATGTATTTTGATGGTGCCTTCGTGCGCCAGTGCGCGGGGGCTAGAGTAGTACTCATCTCGCCCACCCAGGACAAGCTCTACTACGTCGTGCAGCTCTGCTTCCAGCAGGGCGAGAAGGTCTCCAACAACATTGCAGAATACGAAGGCCTCATAGCCATCCTGAAGGCTGCGGCGGCGCTGGGGGTGAAGCGTCTCACTATCAGGGGCGACTCACAGCTCCTCGTCAACTTCTCCAACAAGGTATACGAGCTGAAGGACGAGCACATGGAAGCATACCTCGTGGAGGTGCACAAGATGGAGAAGCAATTTCTGGGCCTGGAGTTGCAGCACGTGCCCTGTGGCACCAACAAGGAAGCTAACGACATCGCCAGAAGAGCATCCAAGCGACAGCCCCGGGAGCCTGGCGTCTTCGAGGAGCGGCTCTTCAAGCCATCAGCAACGCCACCGCTTTCAAGGACAGCTCAGCCTCGAGAGGAACTCCCGCAGCCGCCTGCCACAGGAGCCCCAGCCTATGGCCCGACCTCAGGAGAGCACCTACTCCTGGCGCTCGAGCCCCAGGAGGGATGCTAGACCAAGGAATTCAAGGAATACCTGATGCAAGGGGCGTTGCCGGAGAAGGAGGAGGACGCGGAGCGCGTGGCTCGTCAGGCCACAGCATACTGCATCTAGGACGGTGAGTTATATAGGAAGCGACCAAATGATGTTTCACTGTGTTGTATCTCCAGGGATCAGGGGAAAGAGCTGATAGCTGACATACACGGCGGGGACTGTGGGCACCACTCATCGTCGCGAACCCTCGTCGGCAAGGCATTCCGAAGTGGATTCTACTAGCCTACGGCGCTCAATGACGCGACTGAGCTGGTGAAGTCCTGCGAGGCCTGCCAATTCCATGCCAAGCAGATCCATCAGCCAGCTCAGGGACTCCAGACCATTCCACTCTCGTGGCCGTTCGCGGTCTGGGGGCTGGATATTCTGGGCCCGTTCCCTCGGGAGCCTGGGGGCTATCGATACCTCTATGTCGCCATCGACAAGTTCACTAAGTGGCCGAAGGTTGAAGCCATCCGTGCCATCCCAGCTGGCTCTATGGTCAAGTTAATCAAGGGCCTCGTGAGCCATTTCGGGGTCCCCAACCGCATCATCGCCAATAACGGCTCGCAGTTCACTAGTAATCTCTTCAAGTCATATTGTGCTAACCTTGGAACGCAGATCTGCTATGCCTCGGTAGCACACCCTAGGAGCAATGGCCAGGCCGAACGCACCAATGCGGAGGTCCTGAGGGGCCTCAAGACCAGGACCTTCAAGAAGAAGCTCGAAGCCTGCGGCAGGGGCTGGCACGACGAGCTCCAGTCCGTGCTGTGGTCGATACGCACCACCGCCACCAAGCCAACGGGCGAAACCCCATTCTTCCTCGTCTACAAAGCAGAAGCAATCCTCCCTCACGAGGTCAAGCATCGCTCCGCACGGGTCCTAGCGTTTGATGAGACGCAGCAGGACGCCACGCAGGGGATGGACCTCGTGCTAGGGGAGGAATGTCGCCGCGAGGCTGCACTACGGGCGGCAAGATACCAGCAGGCGTTGCGGCGGTACCACTGTCGCAGCATCGGCTCCAGGAATCTTGAGGTGGGTGACCTTGTCCTAAGGCGGGTGCTCTCCAGGGAGGGGCTGCATAAGCTCTCACCCATGTGGGAGGGCCCGTTCAAGGTCGTCCACATCTCCAGGCTTGGTGCCGCACGCCTGGAGATGCAAGACGGGGCACCCATCCAGAACGCCTGGAACATCCAACACCTCTGGAAGTTCTACCCATGAAGAAAGGCCTAGTGCATGTGAAGAAGTCCCGGTGCCTGTGAGGAAAGGCCCGGTGCCTGTGAAGAAGGCCCGGTGCCTATGAAGAAAGGCCCAGTGCTTGTGAAGAAGGCCTAGTGCCTGTGAAGCAAGGCCCCGTGCCTATGAAGAATCGCCGCCCGTGACACTCAAACATAATAATGAGTGGGGTTGTACACGCCCCGGAGCCTCAGGAGAGCCGCCCTTGGGCCTCGGGGGCTCCCTCCCATGCCGAGTGAAAGCACTTAGCTCCGCGCTAGTGAGAAGACGTCGAAGACTAGACTAGGTGCCGGACGCGGCTTTTCATTTGCTTTGCGAAGTTGGCTCGCCCCTCTTTTAATTGAAATTTTCTTTCTGGTGTCTCTTGCAGGCCCCGTTTTATCGCTTCCTGCCTCTATTTATGCCTTCGCCTCTTTGGTCGACCTATACTCTCCCTCACGTCCCTCGCGAGGGGGCTAAATGGGTAAATTCATGAGTTTCCTCCTATGTTTTTGCGAGGCACCCTCGTTCGATCCCATAAGCTGGCGCACCTCTCCTAATCCATGCCCCACGGGTATCGCGACGCGAAGCGCTGAGTCAAAGCCAGTGGTGCCTATGACCAAGCCCCGAGTGAGCGATAAACCTCTTGACGAATTTTTTGCAGTTCCTAAGCGCATATCAGATCAAGGAGACCTCGACAGGTACTAGGAAGCAAGCGCCTCATGAGGAGGAGGCCACTCAAAACAAGTCGAGCTAAGTTATCCCTACATAAAATGACGATGTTGCGACACAGCACAGGAACGACAAACATAACATAACGATTGAGATCATAGTTCGATACATGCCCCTCCGGGGCCCATTATGGTTTCTTTCTGATGCAGGAAGGAAAAGAAGAACAAAATAGAAGCGGCGCCTACAGCGGTCCACGGGGGCAGGCCCCAGCGTCCTCCTGAGCTCAGTCGGACCCCTCCTCGCGCTTCACGGAGGCACGGTGACAAGACGACCCGCCATCGTCTTTGAAGCGGGCACGGCGGCATGGCGGCTGGTCGTAGCCGCCACTACTAGAGCTGTCGCCGGGGGAAGAGCTCCCATAGCCGGACGAGACGCGGTCGGCACCAAGAGTGGGTTCGCCCTCATCCTCGTCGTGGTCGTCGCCAAGGCCGAGCACCTCCTCGCCGTCGTTCACCTCGTGGCAGCACCTGGTGCGGCGACCATCTTCCCCAAATACCCTCACATAGAGGGTCGCGTCACTGTCGTACTTGAAGTGAAGGGTGCACCGCCTGCCCAGGCCGCGTGCACGGGCAAACGTCTGCCAACCGCGGGCCAGAGCTACATTGCCCGCGGCGGAGACCTCGACCGCGACCCAGGAAGCCCTGCTGCAGCAGCCGTTTGCCTGTAGCCAAAGCCCGCCTGGACTTGAGGCCGGCAGCTCGTCGGCGAAGAAGCGTGGGAGCTGAAACCAGTTGTCGGCCGGGTTCTCCGACCAGACGACGAACTCCGGCAGCATCTCCGCCGAGTAGAAGCGTGGCTAGGGAGGCCGCGCGACCACGGCACATCTCCCTTCATCAACGAGACTGCCACAACCAGAGCGACCCCTGCCCCGCGAAGCGGCACCACCACGGCTGCACGGGGCCGCAGCGGAGGTTGTGGTGTGCTTGCATGGACGGCCGCGTCAACGCTTGGGCACCGGAGAGCCGGGCCCCTCGCGAGGGGCCTTCCCCTTCTCCGCGGCAGTGAACCTCCTCGACAACGCCATTGGTGGAAGGAGAGGAGCAAGGAAGGAGAAGAAGCGGAAGAGGCAGAGGGAAGATGGGTGACAGGGGCTCCACCCCCTCCCATTTATACCAGGAGAAGGCCAACCAACACCCCCACGATCACAGGTAATGGTGGTTTTCCTTGCATGTCGTAGGGACTTGTCAAGTCGGGTAGTTGCCGAGGCAGCGTGGGGAAGCGGAGACACCCACGTCCAATCAACCACCACACGTTGACCAAGGTCGCAGGCTATTGGGGCCCGTGAAGCTCCGCACTTGACCTTTGGCTCCGCCTCGAAGTCAAGCCTGAGCGCGCCTTGGGCCCTGGGGCTACTGTCGGCCTTCTGGGAACGGGGGTCCCCAGACTTGCTTGCCTGCGGCCCACGGCGTGGCTTTGCTAGCAGGCCTGTACGACCCATTTTCATCAACGAGGCACTCAAGACCCTCGCGAGGGGCCAAGCCTCGTGAGGCGGATGACACAAGACCTCCTTAGGAGCGGCCTCACCAGGCTGGCTCATGAGGGGCGGAGAGTTCAATGCTAGGCAAACCTCGCGAGGTTCTCGTGACATGAGCCATGACGATCGAGACCAGGCGGGCGCCAGCGCGCGCAACGTCCTTGTTTCCTCTTTGGTGCTAAGGGGGCAAGCGTAGGCGTGGAGTACCGAGGCATCAAGCGAAGGTTTCCATATTGGTGCCATGAGACCAAGACCAGAAGGATGGCAAGACGGAGGTCACCATGGAGCCCAAGACGGCATCACCACCAGAGCCTTTGATAGGCGAACACTGCTTTTGTCAGGATAGCTTGTACTACTGTCCCCTTTCGAATTGGCCGTTGTTGGCTCCCTTCCCGCTCAATATTTGGGGAGAGGACCAGGGCCTCTATAAATAGGACTAGCCACCACCGTAGCTAGGGGAAACCTGATCTTAGATTGGAGCCACCACATCCTTGGCCACACACCCATTGAGCACAAGAACACCTCAACCTCAGGAGGCTGTTCTTCCCCTTGTACTGTTCATCATCAGCCCAAGAGGCAATCCACCACCACCACACTAGAGTAGGGTATTACACCACAACGGTGGCTCAAACTAGTATAAATCTTGTGTCCTTTGTGTGGCGAGTTCGTCGAGTTAGTTCGTGAGATCTTAGCTAAGTTAGGACGTGGATCAATAGGGGGGAGATCTTCGCGCGCACCCCAGTGTTCAAACCTTAAGGGTTTTGCCAGAACTCATGATCCAATAGTACCAGCTACCGATATCCTGAATAGTGAGTACATATAAGCAATGCAATCAAACTAACCTCGATGGAAAATAACATTGTTCTCAATATTTTCCTACATGAGTACATATAAAGGCATGTTAAGCACAAGATTCTAAACATCAACCAAATATATCCATGGTAGACAACATAATCTACAAATGATAGCTTCAGTGTGCTGGTTTAAGCACGCTAGTTAAGCAAAACAAGAAGTGGAAAGGTGTGTAAACTACATCAGGGATAACATTTAAAAACAAGCAAATAGTCATTCAACTGGTATTGTGCAGGTCTAAAGTAAACTAGTTATTGTTAAAAAACAAAAAGGAATGTTAACTGAAATATCCTTAACAGCAACCAAATATCGTAATTCATAGTGGTATTGTTGAAACTGTTATTGATGAAACTGAACTGCATGGCAAATAGTTGCACATATAGAGCATCACATTGTGAAGAACTGAAATAAACAAGTCATAAGGCCATCTCTATCCGATTCTTAAAAAGTTAAAGGACTAAAACCCTTAGTGGATATATATATACTCCAGCAATTTTTGGCCTTTTCTAGTCGATCCCCTAAACTTAAGGTTGTAAACTTCAATTTGATCAAGTTCAAAGCAGGTTCAACTGAAAGTAGCATGCATTCAAACATAAACATAGATAGTTTTGCATAACCAAACATAAAACATAAATTTAAACTAGCTCAACTACTTTTGGTCGAAGTAGAGGTCGAGCCAATCCTTTCTTGTCATGTATGGTGTGCCGCGAGCCGGGTCTGGGCCGGTGCCGTCGTCGGGGTTGTTGGGGAAGGCACTCCTCCAATCGTCGACATTGATCTCCTCGTCCTCGGGGCCCATCTCGACGCCTTCCACGTCGCCGTCGCCGCCTCCTTCGACCTCGTCATCGGAGAAGAGCGCAGTAACCTCGCCGCCGTCCTCGCCATCTTCGACCTCATCATCGGAGGAGAGCGCGATAACCTCGCCGCCCACCGCACCGGCAAAGATCGCCCACTCCACCTCCACGAGCTCTGGGTGCTACTGGCGGAGCTCTTGCATGTAGGCTTCGTCGGTGGCCTCGGCCACGAGGCGCTCCCTCGCCTCATGGTCCTCCCACGCCATAGCCGAGCTCATCACCCTAGCTCCAGCGGACCTTAGTCGACCGGACGTGTGACGAATGGGAAATGGAGCCTAGACGTCGCATCGTGGTAGCGGACATGCCAGCGGTCATACTCCATGGCCACGAGCTCGGCCATGTGGAAGCTACCGAGCCACCGACGGGTGTGGGTCTCCCGATCTGTAATCTCGGCGACCCACCGATACGTCTCCAACGTATCTATAATTTATGAAGTAATCATGCTGTTATTTTATAATTCTTGGATGTTTTACAATCATTTTATATCAACTTTATATCATTTTTTGGGACTAACGTATTGACCCAGTGCCAGTTGCCATTTTTGCTTGTTTTTTACATCGTAGGAAATCAATATCAAACAGAGTCCAAACACCACGAAACTTTTTGGAGATTTTTTATGGGCCAGAACACCCAGGATGGGCCAGAGAAGCACCTGCGGGTGCCTCAAGGGGGGCACAACCCACCAGGGTGCGCCTGGGGGCCCAAGCGCGCCCAGGTGGGTTGTGCCCACCTTTGTGGCCTCCCGCACCCCGTCTTTACCGTATAAATTCACAAATATTCCAAAACCCTCGGGGTTAACCTAGATCAGAAGTTCCGCTGCCGCAAGGCTCTATTGCCACCAAAAACCAATCTAGACCCGTTCCGGCACGCTGCCAGAGGGGGGATCATCTCCGGTGGCCATCTTCATCATCCTGGTGGCCACCACGATAAGGAGGGAGTAGTCCACCCTCGGGGCTGAGGGTTTGTACCAGTAGCTATGTGTTTAATCTCTCTCTCTCTCTTGTGTTCTTGATGGCACAATCTTGATGCATCAGGGGCTTTGTTAATATAGTCGGATCATATGGTGTTTTCCCCTCTCTGTCTTGTTGTGATGAATTGACTTTTTCCCTTTGAGATTTTGTTGTTATTGGATTGATTACTTTTATGGATTTGAGAACAGTTGATATATGTCTTACAATTGAATACTTGTGGTGACAAGGGGGTATCATATTGATTCACTTGATATATGTTTTGGCACTCAACTCGCGGATTCCTGAGGTGACATTGGGGTAATCTATGCATAGGGGTTGATGCATGTTCTTGTCTTTGTTTCTCCGGTAGAAATCTTGGGGCACTCTTTGAAGTTCTTTGTGTTGGATTGAGTATTATGAATATGAATTTGCTTTGGTGTGATTTTAGTACGAACTCTAGGATAGATCGAACGGAAAGAATAGCATTGTGTTATTTTAGTATGGACTCTTGAATAGATCGAACGGAAAGAATATCTTTGAGGTGGTTTTGTACCCTACAAACAATTCTGTCTTATGTTCTCCGCTAGATAGGAACTTCGGAGTGATTCTTCATTGCATGTTGAGGGACGGTTATATGATCCAATTATATTAGCACTGTTGAGAGGTTGCACTAGTGAAAGTACGGACCCTAGGCCTTGTTTTTAAGCATTGCAATACCGTTTTGTGACCATTTACTATTTGCTACCTTGCTGTTTTTATTTATTCAGATTATAAAAATATATTTCTACCATCCATATTACACTTTCATCACCATCTCTTCGCCGAACTAGTGCACCTATACAATTTGCCATTGCATTGGGTGTGTTGGGGATACAGGAGATTTCTTGTATTTGGTTGCAGGGTCGTTTGAGAGAGACCATCTTCATGCTACACCTCTCACGGATTGATAAACCTTAGGTCATCCACTTGAGAGGAAAATTGCTACTGTCCTACAAAACTCTGCGCTTGGAGGCCGAACATGTGTCTACAAGAATAAAGTTGCATAGTACACATCACCCACGTCCCCCACCACTACTAACGGACCCGAGGTAGGACCTCATTGGCTGTCGGGTCTAAGGGAGGACGGGGAAGTCCTCAAAATGGTGTAGGGGCACGACGGCGGGCGGATCGGGGGACCGGCGATGACGGATCGAGCGCGCGGAGGACGACAGGAACACCTCGGCAGCCACCTCACCAGCGTCGGGCGAAAAGGCCGCGATAAACCTCTTTTTGGCCATTGGCTCCTCGAGCTCCCCGGCACACATGCAGAGTATGAGGATGGAGGCGCCGGTGATGGCGCCGATCTACCAATGCATTCGGGGGTGATGTGTGTCTGTGTGAGCGGAGGTTTTGGGGAGTGTGTGGTGTGTGTGGAGGGGGGGCAAGGTTGTGTTTGAGGAAATACTGCGACAACTAAAAATTTTACTAGGCGGGAGTAACAAGGCGGGGCTACTGAAAATTTGGATCAAGGGCGATCATATATTTTTGAGATTGCGAGGGATGCAGATGCGTGAGTAAAATGTCGGGGCTACTAAAAATTTGAATCAAGGGACTGAAGCAGAGCGGGAGTATCAGACATCGCACACGGTCCGCACATACTAATCGTGTGCTATCAACCATTAAAACCTTCCAGGCGGTAGATATTTTCAAGATTATGAGGCAATAATACTGTGGACTGTAGCCGACACACCTTCTCGCGTAAGCCATAGGCATACTATACACCAATGATGCTCCAGGATATTTTGTACTCCATCTCACAGGGTTGGTGATAATAAACTATGTGGGATCTACTTGATTTTCAATCTTGATTTGAATTACATAATGGGGTCACAGCGACAGTGGACAGTGTTTGAATTGCTAGACCTTTTATCTGCTTATGTCCATGGGTTTATGCTTATGTCCCATCCAAGAAATGGGGATGAATTTCGAACACCACGACACCTTTGGGGACGAAACGATATTCATTACCTCTTATTGCTTTCAAAATTTTTCTAGTGTGAACATAGAACAACAGGAGTGGTGTGTTAAGTTTTGGAATTTTTCGGGGTTTGTTTGGACATTTTTATACATTAACTGGATTTTCTAGGCATTTTATATGCATAATTCATATTTGAAATACATGCACATGCTCCAGTGCATATAAATTGGTTGAAAAATCAAATATGTGTCCTTGGGTGCATGCTTAGGTCCCACCCAAGAAACGGGAATGAATTTCAAACACCAAGGCAATGTTGATTGCCGGCAAAACATTGAGATACCTGGTTTTTAAATTCTAGTAAATCCAAAACTCATCTGAAATTCATGAAACTTGGCATGGTATGTGTGAGCGGCATTAGCATGTCGTGGTAAAATTTTTGTCCCATTGGGGGCAGGTTTGGTATAAGCATCTCACAAACCAGAGCTTCTCACAACAAGCCTGGTGGTTTCGGTAGGGAACATGCCACCTTTGGGGACGAAACAATATCCATTGCCTCTTATTGCTTTCAAAAAATTTCTAATGTCAACATAGAACAATAGGAGTGCCGTGTTAAGTTTTGGAATTTTTTGGGGTTCGTTTGGACATTTTTATACATCGACTGGGTTTTCTAGGCATTTTATGTGCATAATTCAAATTTGAAATACATGCACATGCTCAAGTGGATATAAATTGGTTGAAAAATCAAATATGTGTCCTTGGGTGTGCTGTCTACTACATAACCTTCTTCTTGTAGAGGTTTGTAGGACAGTAGAAAATTTCCCTCAAGTGGATGACCTAAGGTTTATCAATCTGTGGGAGGCGTAGGATGAAGATGGTCTCTCTCAAACAACCCTGCAACCAAATAGCAAAGAGTCTCTTGTGTCCCCAACACACCCAACACAATTGTAAATTGTATAGGTGCACTAGTTCGGCGAAGAGATGGTGATACAGGTGCAATATGGATGGTAGATATATGTTTTTGTAATCTGAAAATATAAAAACAGCAAGGTAACTAATGATAAAAGTGAGCACAAATGGTATTGCAATGCGTTGAAACAAGGCCTATGGTTCATACTTTCACTAGTGCAAGTTCTCTCAACAATAATAACATAATTGGATCATATAACAATCCCTCAAATTGCAACAAAGAGTCACTCCAAAGTCACTAATAGCGGAGAACAAACATAGAGATTATTGTAGGGTACGAAACCACCTCAAAGTTCTTCTTTCCGATCAATCAATTGGGCTATTCCTATAAGTGTCACAAAAGCCCTAGAGTTCATAGTAAAATAACACCTTAAGACACAAATCAACCAAAACCCTAATGTCACCTAGATACTCCAATGTCACCTCAAGTATCCGCGGGTATGATTATACGATATGCATCACACAATCTCAGATTCATCTATTCAACCAACACAATGAACTTCAAAGAGTGCCCCAGAGTTTCTACCAGAGAGTCAAGACGAACACATGTGCCAACCCCTATGCATAAGTTCACAAGGTCACAGAACTCGCAAGTTGATCACCAAAACATACATCAAGTGGATCACGTGAATATCCCATTGTCACCACAGATAAGCACATGCAAGACATACATCAAGTGTTCTCAAATCCTTAAAGACTCAATCCGATAAGATAACTTCAAAGGGAAAACTCAATTCATCACAAGGAGATAGAGGGGGAGAAACATCATAAGATCCAACTATAATAGCAAAGCTTGCGGTACATCAAGATCGTGCCACATCAAGAACACGAGAGAGAGAGAGAGATCAAACACATAGCTACTGGTACATACCCTCAGCCCCGAGGGTGAACTACTCCCTCCTCGTCATGGAGAGTGTCGGGATGATAAAGATGGCCACCGGTGATGGATCCCCCCTCCGGCAGGGTGCCGGAACAGGGTGCCGATTGGTTTTTGGTGGCTACAGAGGCTTGCGGCGGCGTAACTCCAGATCTAGGTTATTTTCTGGAGGTTTGGGGATTTATAGGAGAGGTTGGCATCCAGAACAAGTCAGGGGGCCCATGAAGAGTCCATGAGGCACAGGGGCGCGCCCTCCACCCCCGTGGGGCCCATGGGACTCCCCTCCGGTAACTCGTCATTCCATTATTTTTTATATTTTCCAGAAATAATCTCCGTTGATTTTTAGCGCATTCCGAGAACTTTTATTTATGCACAAAAACAACACCACGGTAGTTCTGCTAAAAATAATGCCAGTCCGGGTTAGTTCTAACCAAATCATACCAAAATCATGTAAAAATATTATAAACATGGCATGAATACATAAAAAATTATAGATATGTTGGAGACGTATCAGCATCCCCAAGCTTAATTCATGCTCGTCCTTGAGTAGGTAAATGATAAAAACAGAATTTTTGATGTGGAATGCTACTTAACATATTTATCAATGTAATCTTCTCTATTGTGGCAAGAATATTCAGATTCGAAAGATTCAAGACACAAGTCTAATATTGACATGAAAACAATAATACTTCAAGCATACTAACAAAGCAATCATGTCTTCTCAAAATAACATGGCCAAAGAAAGCTCATCCCCACCAAATCATTTAGTTTGTCTATTCTCCATCTTCGTCACACAAAATATTCAAATCACGCACAACCCTGAAGACAAGCCAAGCAATTGTTTCATACTTTAGTATTCTCAAACTTTTTTCAACTTTCAAGCAATACAGGAGCGTGAGCCATGGACATAGCACTATAGGTGGAATAGAGCGGTGGTTGTGGAGAAGACAAAAGGGGGAAGATAGTCTCACATCAACTATGTGTATTAATGAGCTATGGAGATGCCCATCAATAGATATCAATGTGAGTGAGTAGGGATTGCCATGCAACGGATGCACTAGAGGTATAAATGTATGAAAGCTCAAAAAAGAATCTAAGTGGGTGTGCATCCAACTTGCTTGCTCACGAAGACCTAGGGCATTTTGAGGAAGCCCATTATTGGAATATACAAGCCAAGTTCTATAACGAAAATTCCCACTAGTATAAGAAAGTGACAAAATAAGAGACTCTCTATCATGAAGATCATGGTACTACTTTGAAGCACAAGTGTGGAAAAAGGATAGTAGCATTGTCCCTTCTCTCTTTTTCTCTCTTTTTTTGTTTGGCTTCTTTGGCCTTGAGGGAGTCCTAGATTAGGGGGTCTCCGGACAGCCGGACTATATCCTTTGGCCGGACTGTTGGACTATGAAGATACAAGATTGAAGACTTCGTCCCGTGTCTGAATGGGACTCTTCTTGGCGTGGAAGGCAAGCTTGTCAATACGGATATGTAGATCTCCTCCCTTGTAACCGACTCTGTGTAACCTAGCCCCCTCCGGTGTCTATATAAACTGGAGGGTTTAGTCCGTAGGACAACAACAATCATACCATAGGCTAGCTTCTAGGGTTTAGCCTCTTCGATCTCGTGGTAGATCAACTCTTGTAATACTCATATCATCAAGATCAATCAAGCAGGACGTAGGGTATTACCTCCATCGAGAGGGCCCGAACCTGGGTAAACATTGTGTCCCCCGCCTCCTGTTACCATCCGCCTTAGACGCATAGTTCGGGTCCCCCTACCCGATATCTGCCGGTTTTGACACCGACATTGGTGCTTTCATTGAGAGTTCCACTATGCCATCACCGCAAGGCTTGTTGGCTCCTTCGATCATCGGTAACGATGAGGTCCAGGGTGAGGTTTTCCTCCCCGGAGAGATCTTCGTATTCGGCGGCTTCGCACTGCGGGCCAACTCGCTTGGCCATCTGGAGCAGATCGAGAGCTACGCCCCTGGCCATCAGGTCAGGTTCGGAAACTTAAACTACACTACCGACATCCATGGAGACTTGATCTTTGACGGATTCGAGCCCATGTCAGGTGCTCCGGACAATCACGACGAGCATGACGTAACTCTTCCATCGGATAGTGTTCGGGAGATCACACCTGCAACTACTCTGGCCCTCAATCCGGAGCAAATTGCGCCATCCGAAGACGGGGGGGTAGACCCCGCCATGGAGGCCGCACTCTCAGTGGCAATGGAGCCAGATACTGACTTCACCACTTACGAGAGCCGTGTTGCCGAACCACTGGATTCATCTCTGGCGATGGACTCCGAGCCGCCTGCGTCCGTGCCTATCAAATCCGATTGGGCGCCGATCATGGAGTTCATCTCCACGGATATCTTTCAGCACTCACCTTTCGGCGACACGCTAAATTCATTAAGGTCTCTCTCCTTGTCAGGAGATCCTTGGCCGAACTATGTCCGGCTAGAATGGGATGCGGACGACGAAGAAATTCGCTGCCCACCCACCACCCACTTAGTAGCCTCTGGCGATGATTTAACCGACATGCTCCATTTCGACTCCGAAGACATCGACAGGATGGACGACGATGCAGGAGAGGAACATGAACCAATGCCCACAGGGCGCTGGACAACCACTTCACCACGTGGCATATACATGGTGGATACACCCAAAGAAAACAATGACGAAGAACGACAGGATGCAGCGAAGAACAGCTCCCTCGAGAAGCAATCAAAGCGTTGGCGTAGGCGCCGGCCAAAATCCCGCCTCGACAAAAACAGCGATAACAGCGCAAGAGAAAATAACACTCCAGTCGACTCCAGAGGAAACGACGACCACATTGACCCAGCGGCAGAGCACGATAAAACTGCAAATGGCGAACATAGTACGGATCCGATGTCCGAACACGGCGACGCCGAGGATAAACCTCATGAAACCCCCTCTGGGGAGGAAAATAGTCCGGATGAAGATGCACACATCATCCTGGAAACACACTTGGAACAAGAGAACCTCCGCAGAAGGCTTATTGCCATAGCGAGGAGTCTGAAGAAGCAGAAGCAAAGGCTTAAGGCCGCACAAAATACGCTCAATAGTAGGTGGAACAAAGTGCTCGACAACGAAGAAAAGTATGGTGAAAGTTTCCACACAAAGAGCTAAACAAAGCGCAAGCTATTACCTGAATTCGATGATGAGGCCTTAGAGCCCACACAACCAAAAAATAAAAACGGCCAACCGGCCGGATCAACCACCTTATGACTGTGATAGAGCGGCTAACAAGGCCGCACATAAGTCAACAAACTATCTACGTGAGGAATTGCGCCAAAAATCCAGTATGACTAGATCCATCTATGGATCTAGGAAGCGCGCTCCGGCACAAAACCAAAACCGAATACTGCAACCATCCGAACGCCATGATACATCCAAATATAGGGGTGCCGCACACCCCCTATGTTTCACCAATGAGGTGCTGGACCACGAATTTCCAGAAGGATTCAAACCAGTGAACATAGAGGCTTACGACGGGACCACAACACTACAAAAAAATACACTTCCGTGATGATACGTGTTTGTCACAGTAGGTCGCGTTTTTTGTCATGCATGTACATCCATGACAAATTTATGACAGAATCAACATAGTCATACCTGTGATGTCGTAGAAGTGTTCCATGACATTACCAAAATTATCATCACGGAAGTGTCCACTTCCATGATGATAAATGGCGCATCACAGAAGTGCTTTCATCAAGGGTGACCGACACGTGACATCCACCGTAACGGAACACTGTTAAGCTATCGGGTCGGGTTTTGGATCCGATAAGCCATTAACAGCCCCAACCAATGGGGATTTTCCACGTGTAAAATCATCATTGCCTAGAGGAAACACGTGTCGACTCATCGTTGGGACAGATGTCATCCACTCACTGGACAGAAGGCGCCTATGATACGTCGACACGTGGCATGGCCCAACAGTGGCCCATTCCTGTGAAAAGGCCGGCCCATTTGACTTGGTCAAAAGCTGGCGGGCCAGCCCATGGAAAGCCTGTTAACTGCATGTTTGCATATAGCCCATTTACAGCCCGCTAACCCAAGGCCCGTTACGCCCTATCCGAATTAGGCCCAGTAGCGTCATTTGGGCCATCCAATATGATTCCAGCCCATTTTCACTTCTGGCCCATGTATAGCCCATGACATCTTTCGGCCCATATGAGGCCCTTTGTAACTCTTGGCCCATTAGCGGCCCGTGCTGAAACGGGCCCGTAATGAATAGTGTATTACTTTACACCCATTAACGGCCCGTGGTGAAACTGGCCCGTAATGAACAGTGTATCACTTTATACCCATTAATGGCCCGTTATTCCGTTGGGCCGTTTCTAGCCCAAGTTAACTTTTAGCCTTCTGAGGGCCCATTTATTCTTGGGCTCATTTGCAGCATTCGGTTACTTACGGCCCGTTACTGTCATTTTCTGCTTGTGGGCCAAATTCAACCCGTCATTACAGTCAGCCCATTTGTGGACTGTTAGTCTTTTGGGCCATTTTCATAGCATCACCAAATACGGCCTATTAAGGGCCTGTTATGGTCAGCCCATAAAACGTACGATTTCCATTAAAGGCCCGTCTACGGCCCATTAAAGGCACGTACAAGACCCATAAATGAGTCGGCGGCCCATGGATCCTACGAGACGTAGAAGGCCCATGGATCCTACGAGACGTAGAAGGCCCATGGATCCTACGAGACGCAGAAGGCCCATGGATCCTACGAGACGTAGAAGGCCCATGGATCTGACGGCCCGTGAAGGGCCATGGTCAGGCGAGTTGGCCCCCGTTTGAATGATATAGCATATTCAAATAATTATCCTACTCAATACTATCACCTCTAAAAAGCATACACTATACAACAAAGAGATCAAGGCATAGAAAGGTAGAATAATCCTACACTATGCAATAAATAAATTACAGCCGGTTATACCCACTGGGCATTATGGTTCGGCACAGGTGAAAATAAAGCATACAGAAACAACAAATTACATACATTGGGCAAATACAGCTCATACATCATGGGCGCGCACCAACTTAACTCCATTTGAACTATAATCTCTTCAGAAAATAGGATTGGCCGGATTCAGATACACAAATTTCAGTCTGCAAAATCTCCAATTCCTTCATGGTTACCTCAGTGTCTTGTTTCATTTTTTTGACTCCTGCATCTAATACGTGCATGTCCAGTCTCAACTTGTTGATTATACATTGACAATCATGTACATGTTGTCTTGCCACCTCTAGTTGATGCTCGAGAACATCAGCACATTCCAGTTCCAATCCATAATCATTCAGTAACGGCCATGCCACACTGCTCGCAGATCTTTGTGTTGATGTCACTTCATCCTGAAATGTTTCTGTAAGTACACATGACTAGGGCAAAATATAGTTACAACAGTGAAGCGAACAAGGCACTATTTTGTACTACATGGCAAAACAGGACTAACAATAATGTTACACGTCACTTTCAAAAAAATGTTACACATCATGAAGCATAAGCGGGTGATATTTTAAAAATTATAAAAAAGATAGTCTGTGCAGCCTGCATACAGAAATCCCTCTTAGCTCACCAGAGGAGCATGATGTTGGGGCCTAGTCGAAAACACAGACAAGTTACAAATTTAGACAGCACGTTGTGTATAAGTAAGCAAGCAGTTGGCCATTCTATGCCTCAATTAATGTCTTAGGGAGCATAATGAACAATAGAGGGTTTCATACAAACATACTACAACAGACAAAACTATGCAATCATTAGTGTAGTATAAACTAGATTGTGAGCCTCATGCAATAATAGTTGGTTAATAGACTTCAAAGCTTCAGGCACACTTCGGCAGAGTAATTAAATGCTAAGGCCTTTAATTATGTCAGCTAATAGTGATACAAGTACCGAACATCAGGCATGATTATTTGGGCATCTCATTAACTCAGGACAAATAAAGCAATTGAAAAGAGAAAATTAACTATGCCTGAAACAAACAAGGAATTGAACTGTTGAGTTGCATACAATGACTTACCTTAGCAGGTTGAAGAGGCTCAGCGCAGCTCCTACTTCTCTTGCAAGGTTCCTTCCTAACATCTTGTACTTGGAAATCCTCAATCTTATCTTCATTGCACCCCCTCTACAAGGTGACACAAACTAGTTACTCGTCTCCTTGGAAGATAAATATGCATACTTTCCAGTATGTGAACACAAAAGGATTAGATTATAACAAAACAACACCACATAATGAAACATGTCGCATCTCTTGCACTTGCACACAATGAAATGATCATTTACTATGTCTGCACTATGTAAAAACTAGGCATACCTTCGAATTGGATCTCCAGGTACTCTTGGAGAGCCTACTGTAGTGTACAGCCAAACCTTTATGTCACCCATGAGTTAGACAAGGCTCCACTACAGCAGCCCTTAGTGTTTAAATCGTTGACAAGCTCTGATAGAGTGTTAGGTCAAGAACAGCAAGTAATCAAAGCAAACAGTCCTAGTATGGCTGGCTGATGCAAATAAGCAATTGAACATGTTGGGGAACGTTGCAGAAAATTAAAAATTTTCCTACGGTTTCACCAAGATCCATCTATGAGTTCATCTAAGCAACGAGTCGAGGGAGTGAGTTTGCATCTACATACCACTTGTAGATCGCGTGCGGAAGCTTGCAAGGTGATGATGGAGTCGTACTCGAACGTGATTCGAATCACCGATGACCAAGTGCTGAACGGACAGCACCTCCGCGTTCAACACACATACGGGGCGGGAGACGTCTCCTCCTTCTTGATCCAGCAAGGGGGAAGGAGAGGTTGAGGAAGACAGCTCCACCGGCAGCACGACGGCGTGGTGATGGTGGAGAGGCAGTACTCCGACAGGGCTTCGCCAAGCACACAACAGAGGAGGAGAGGTGTTGGGGAGGGGAGGGCTGCGCCTTGGAGGGTGGTGCGGCTGCCCTCCCCTCACCCCTCTATTTATAGGGGGAAGGGAGAAGGGGGCCGGCCCCCTAGAACCCATCTAGGGGGGTGCGGCGACCAAGGGGAGAGGGGGAGAGGGTGGCTTGCCCCCCAAGCCAAGGGGGCGCCCCCTCTAGGGTTCCCCCTCAACCCTAGGCGCAAGGGCCCAAGGGAGGGGTGCGCCCAGCCCACCAGGGGCTGGCTCCCTGCCCCATGCAGCCCATGCGGCCCCCCGGGAGGGGTGGCCCCTCCCGGTGGACCCCCGGAACCCTTCCGGTGGCCTCGGTACAATACCGGTATGACCCCGAAACTTCCCGGTGTCCGTTTGACAACTTCCCATATATAAATCTTTACCTCCGGACCCTTCCGGAGCTCCTCGTGACGTCCAGGATCCCATCCGGGACTCCGAACAACATTCGGTAGTCACATACTAGTCTTCCTAATAACCCTAGCGTCACCGAACCTTAAGTGTGTAGACCCTACGGGTTCGGGAGACATGCAGACATGACCTAGACGCTCTCAGGTCAATAACCAACAGCGGGATCTGGATACCCATGATGGCTCCCACATGCTCCTCGATGTTGTCATCGGATGAACCACGATGTCGAGGATTCGATCAAACCCTGTATGCAATTCCCTTTGTCAATCGGTACGTTACTTGCCCGAGACTCGATCGTCGGTATCCCAATACCTTGTTCAGTCTCGTTACCGGCAAGTCACTTTACTCGTACCGTAATGCATGATCCCGTGTCCAACACCTTGGTCACATTGAGCTCATTATGATGATGCATTACCGAGTGGGCCCAGAGATACCTCTCCGTCATACAGAGTGACAAATCCCAGTCTCGATCCGTGTCAACCCAACAGATACTTTCGGAGATACCTGTAATGCACCTTTATAGTCACCCAGTTACGTTGTGACGTTTGATACACCCAAGGCACTCTTACGATATCCGGGAGTTACACGATCTCATGGTCGAAGGAAGAGATACTTGACATTGGCAAAGCTCTAGCAAAACGAACTACACGATCTTTTATGCTATGCTTAGAATTGGGTCTTGTCCATCACATCATTCTCCTAATGATGTGATCCCGTTATCAACGACATCCAATGTCCATAGTCAGGAAACCATGACTATCTGTTGATCACAACGAGCTAGTCAACTAGAGGCTCACCAGGGACATATTGTGGTCTAAGTATTCACACGTGTATTACGATTTCCGGATAATACAGTTATAGCATGAATAAAAGACATTTATCATGAACATTGAAATATAATAATACTTTTATTATTGCCTCTAGGGCATATTTCCAATAGTCTCCCACTTGCACTAGAGTCACTAATCTAGTTACATTGTGATGAATCGAACACCCATAGAGTTCTGGTGTTGATCATGTTTTGCACACGAGAGAGGTTTAGTGAGCGGATCTGCGACATTCAGATCCGTGTGCACTTTGCAAATCTCTATGTCTCCATCTTGAACATTTTCACGGATGGAGTTGAAACAACGCTTGATGTGCCTGGTCTTCTTGTGAAACCTGGGCTCCTTGGCGAGGGCAATAGCTCCAGTGTTGTCACAGAAGAGTTTGATCGGCCCCGACGCATTGGGTATGACTCCTAGGTCGGTGATGAACTCCTTCACCCAAATCGCTTCATGCACTGCCTCCGAGGCTGCCATGTACTCCGCTTCACATGTAGATCCCGCCACGACGCTCTGCTTGTAGCTGCACCAGCTTACTGCTCCACCATTCAACATATACACGTATCCGGTTTGTGACTTAGAGTCATCCAGATCTGAGTCGAAGCTAGCGTCGACGTAACCCTTTACGACGAGCTCTTCGTCTCCTCCATAAACGAGAAACATGTCCTTCATCCTTTTCAGGTACTTCAGGATATTCTTGACCGCTGTCCAGTGTTCCTTGCCGGGATTACTTTGGTATCTTGCTACCAAACTTACGGCAAGGTTTACATCGGGTCTGGTACACAGCATGGCATACATAATAGATCCTATGGCTGAAGCATAGGGGATGACACTCATCTCTTCTTTATCTTTTGCCGTGGTCGGTGACTGAGCCGAGCTCAGTCTCACACCTCGTAACATAGGCAAGAACCCCTTCTTGGACTGATCCATTTTGAACCTCTTCAAAATCTTATCAAGGTATGTGCTTTGTGAAAGACCTATGAGGCGTCTCGATCTATCTCTATAGATCTTGATGCCTAATATGTAAGCAGCTTCTCCAAGGTCCTTCATTGAAAAACACTTATTCAAGTAGGCCTTAATGCTGTCCAGAAATTCTATATTATTTCCCATCAAGAGTATGTCATCTACATATAATATGAGAAATGCTACAGAGCTCCCACTCACTTTCTTGTAAACGCAGGCTTCTCCATAAGTCTGCATAAACCCAAACGCTTTGATCATCTCATCAAAGCGAATGTTCCAACTCCGAGATGCTTGCACCAGTCCATAAATGGATCGCTGGAGCTTGCATACTTTGTTAGCGTTCCGAGGATCGACAAAACCTTCCGGCTGCATCATATACAGCTCTTCCTTAAGATGCCCGTTAAGGAATGCCGTTTTGACGTCCATCTGCCATATCTCATAATCATAGTATGCGGCAATTGCTAACATGATTCGGACGGACTTCAGCTTCGCTACGGGAGAGAAAGTCTCGTCGTAGTCAATCCCTTGAACTTGTCGATAACCCTTAGCGACAAGTCGAGCCTTATAAATGGTAACATTTCCATCCGCGTCCGTCTTCTTCTTAAAAATCCATTTGTTTTCTATCGCTCGCCGATCATCGGGCAAGTCTGTCAAAGTCCATACTTTGTTTTCATACATGGATTCTATCTCGGATTTCATGGCTTCAAGCCATTTGTTGGAATCCGGGCCCGCCATCGCTTCTTCATAGTTCGAAGGTTCATTGTTGTCTAACAACATGATTTCCAGGAGAGGGTTGCCGTACCACTCTGGTGCGAAACGTGTCCTTGTGGACCTACGAAGTTCAGCAGTAACTTGATCCGAAGTACCTTGATCATCATCATTGTTTTCCTCTTCAGTTGGTGTGGGCATCACAGGAACGGTTTCCTGCGCTGCGCCACTTTCCCGTTCAAGAGGTAGTACTTCATCGAGTTCTACTTTCCTCCCACTTACTTTTTTTCGAGAGAAACTCTTTTTCCAGAAAGCATCCGTTCTTGGCAACAAAGATCTTGCCTTCGGATCTTAAGTAGAAGGTATACCCGACAGTTTCCTTAGGGTATCCTATGAATACGCATTTTTCCGACTTGGGTTCGAGCTTTTCAGGTTGAAGTTTCTTGACATAAGCATCGCATCCCCAAACTTTTAGAAACGACAGCTTAGGTTTCTTTCTAAACCATAATTCATACGGTGTCGTCTCAACGGATTTAGACGGTGCCCTATTTAAAGTGAATGTAGCTGTCTCTAGAGCGTATCCCCAAAATGATAGCGGTAAATCGGTAAGAGACATCATAGACCGCACCATATCCAATAGAGTGCGATTACGACGTTCGGACACACCGTTTCGCTGAGGTGTTCCAGGCGGCGTGAGTTGTGAAACGATTCCACATTTCCTTAAGTGTGTACCAAATTCGTGACTTAAGTATTCTCCTCCACGATCTGATCGTAAGAATTTTATCTTTCGGTCACGTTGATTCTCTACCTCATTCTGAAATTCCTTGAACTTTTCAAAGGTCTCAGACTTGTGTTTCATTAAGTAGACATACCCATATCTACTCAAGTCATCAGTGAGAGTGAGAACATAACGATATCCTCCGCGAGCCTCAACGCTCATTGGACCGCACACATCGGTATGTATGATTTCCAACAAGTTGGTTGCTCGCTCCATTGTTCCGGAGAACGGAGTCTTGGTCATTTTGCCCAAGAGGCATGGTTCGCACGTGTCAAACGATTCATAATCAAGAGACTCTAAAAGTCCATCGGCATGGAGCTTCTTCATGCGCTTGACACCAATGTGACCAAGGCGGCAGTGCCACAAGTATGTGGGACTATCGTTATCAACTTTAAATCTTTTGGCATCTACACTATGAACATGTGTAATATTACGCTCGAGATTCATTAAGAATAAACCATTGACCATCGGAGCATGACCATAAAACATATCTCTCATATAAATCGAACAACCATTATTCTCAGACTTAAATGAGTAGCCATCTCGTATTAAACGAGATCCAGATACAATGTTCATGCTCAAACTTGGCACTAAATAACAATTATTAAGGTTCAAAACTAATCCCGTAGGTAAATGTAAAGGCAGCGTGCCGACGGCGATCACATTGACTCTGGAACCATTCCCGACGCGCATAGTCACCTCGTCCTTCGCCAGTCTCCGTTTATTCCGCAGCTCCTGCTGTGAGTTACAAATATGAGCAACGGCACCGGTATCAAATACCCAGGAGTTACTACGAGTACTGGTAAGGTACACATCAATCACATGTATATCAAATATACCTTTGGTGTTGCCGGCCTTCTTATCCGCTAAGTATTTGGGGCAGTTCCGCTTCCAGTGACCCTTCCCCTTGCAATAAAAGCACTCAGTCTCAGGCTTGGGTCCACTCTTTGACTTCTTCCCGGTAACTGGCTTACCAGGCGCGGCAACATCTTTGCCGTCCTTCTTGAAGTTACCCTTGCCCTTCTTGAACTTAGTGGTCTTATTGACCATCAACACTTGATGTTCTTTCTTGATTTCAGCCTCTGCTGACTTCAGCATCGAGAACACTTCAGGAATGGTCTTTTCCATCCCCTGCATGTTGTAGTTCATCACAAAGCTCTTGTAGCTTGGTGGGAGCGACTGGAGGATTCTGTCAATGACCGCCTCATCTGGGAGGTTAATGTTCAGCTGGGTCATACGGTTGTGCAACCCAGACATCTTCAGGATGTGCTCACTGACAGAACTGTTTTCCTCCATCTTACAACTGTAGAACTTGTCGGAGACATCATATCTCTCGACCCGGGCATGAGCTTGAAAAACTAGTTTCAGCTCTTCGAACATCTCATATGCTCCGTGGTGCTCAAAACGCTTTTGGAGCCCCGGTTCTAAGCTGTAAAGCATGCCGCACTGAACGAGGGAGTAATCATCAGCACGAGACTGCCAAGCATTCATAATGTCTTGGTTCTCTGGGACGGGAGCGTCACCTAGCGGTCCTTCTAGGACATATTGTTTCCTGGCAGCTATGAGGATGATCCTCAGGTTCCGGACCCAGTCCGTATAGTTGCTGCCATCATCTTTCAGCTTGGTTTTCTCTAGGAACGCGTTGAAGTTCATGTTGACATTAGCGTTGGCCATTGATCTACAAGACATATTTGCAAAGGTTTTAGACTAAGTTCATGATAATAAAGTTCTAATCAAATTATGAACTCCCACTCAGATTAGACATCCCTTTAGTCATCTAAGTGTTACACGATCCGAGTCGACTAGGCCGTGTCCGATCATCACGTGAGACGGACTAGTCATCGTCGGTGAACATTCTCATGTTGATCGTATCTTCCATACGACTCGTGTTCGACCTTTCGGTCTCCGTGTTCCGAGGCCATGTCTGCACATGCTAGGCTCGTCAAGTTAACCCTAAGTGTTTTCGCTGTGTAAAACTGTCTTACACCCGTTGTATGTGAACGTAAGAATCCATCACACCCGATCATCACGTGGTGCTTAGAAGCGACGAACTGTAGCAACGGTGCACAGTTAGGGGAGAACACTTCTTGAAATTTTTGTAAGGGATCATCTTATTTACTACCGTCGTCCTAAGTAAACAAGATGCATAAACATAATAAACATCACATGCAATTATATAGTTGTGACATGATATGGCCAATATCATATAGCTCCATTGATCTTCATCTTCGGGGCTCCATGATCATCTTGTCACCGGCTTGACACCATGATCTCCATCATCATGATCTCCATCATCGTGTCTTCATGAAGTTGTCACGCCAACGACTACTTCTACTTCTATGACTAACGTTTAGCAATAAAGTAAAGTAGTTTACATGGCGTTATTCAATGACACGCAGGTCATACAAAAAATAAAGACAACTCCTATGGCTCCTGCCGGTTGTCATACTCATCGACATGCAAGTCGTGATCCTATTACAAAGAACATGATCTCATACATCACAATTCATCATTCATCACAACTTCTGGCCATATCACATCACATGATCAATCGCTGCAAAAACAAGTTAGACGTCCTCTAATTGTTGTTGCATCTTTTACGTGGCTGCAATTGGGTTCTAGCAAGAACGTTTTCTTACCTACGAATCACCACAACGTGATTTTGTCAACTTCTATTTACCCTTCATAAGGGCCCTGTTCATCGATTCCGCTCCAACTAAAGTGGGAGAGACAGACACCCGCCAGCCACCTTATGCAACTAGTGCATGTCAGTCGGTGGAACCGGTCTCACGTAAGCGTACGTGTAAGGTTGGTCCGGGCCGCTTCATCCCACAATACCGTTGAGCAAGAAAAGACTAGTAGAGGCAAGTAAGATGACAAAATCCACGCCCACAACAAAATTGTGTTCTACTCGTGCAAAGAGAACTACGCATAGACCTAGCTCATGATGCCACTGTTGGGGAACGTTGCAGAAAATTAAAATTTTTCCTACGGTTTCACCAAGATCCATCTATGAGTTCATCTAAGCAACGAGTCGAGGGAGTGAGTTTGCATCTACATACCACTTGTAGATCGCGTGCGGAAGCTTGCAAGGTGATGATGGAGTCGTACTCGACGTGATTCGAATCACCGATGACCAAGTGCTGAACGGACAGCACCTCCGCGTTCAACACACGTACGGGACGGGAGACGTCTCCTCCTTCTTGATCCAGCAAGGGGGAAGGAGAGGTTGAGGAAGCCAGCTCCACCGGCAGCACGACGGCGTGGTGATGGTGGAGAGGCAGTACTCCGACAGGGCTTCGCCAAGCACACAACAGAGGAGGAGAGGTGTTGGGGAGGGGAGGGCTGCGCCTTGGAGGGTGGTGCGGCTGCCCTCCCCTCACCCCTCTATTTATAGGGGGAAGGGAGAAGGGGGCCGGCCCCCTAGAACCCATCTAGGGGGGTGCGGCGGCCAAGGGGAGAGGGGGAGAGGGTGGCTTGCCCCCCAAGCCAAGGGGGCGCCCCCTCTAGGGTTCCCCCCTCAACCCTAGGCGCAAGGGCCGAAGGGAGGGGGTGCGCCCAGCCCACCAGGGGCTGGCTCCCTGCCCCACGCAGCCCATGTGGCCCCCCGGGAGGGGTGGCCCCTCCCGGTGGACCCCCGGAACCCTTCCGGTGGCCCCGGTACAATACCGGTATGACCCCGAAACTTCCCGGTGTCCGTTTGACAACTTCCCATATATAAATCTTTACCTCCGGACCCTTCCGGAGCTCCTCGTGACGTCCAGGATCCCATCCGGGACTCCGAACAACATTCGGTAGTCACATACTAGTCTTCCTAATAACCCTAGCGTCACCGAACCTTAAGTGTGTAGACCCTATGGGTTCGGGAGACATGCAGACATGACCTAGACGCTCTCAGGTCAATAACCAACAGCGGGATCTGGATACCCATGATGGCTCCCACATGCTCCTCGATGTTGTCATTGGATGAACCACGATGTCGAGGATTCGATCAAACCCTGTATGCAATTCCCTTTGTCAATCGGTACGTTACTTGCCCGAGACTCGATCGTCGGTATCCCAATACCTTGTTCAGTCTCGTTACCGGCAAGTCACTTTACTCGTACCGTAATGCATGATCCCGTGTCCAACACCTTGGTCACATTGAGCTCATTATGATGATGCATTACCGAGTGGGCCCAGAGATACCTCTCCGTCATACGGAGTGACAAATCCCAGTCTTGATCCGTGTCAACCCAACAGATACTTTCGGAGATACCTGTAATGCACCTTTATAGTCACCCAGTTACGTTGTGATGTTTGATACACCCAAGGCACTCTTACGATATCCGGGAGTTACACGATCTCATGGTCGAAGGAAGAGATACTTGACATTGGCAAAGCTCTAGCAAAAAGAACTACACGATCTTTTATGCTATGCTTAGAATTGGGTCTTGTCCATCACATCATTCTCCTAATGATGTGATCCCGTTATCAACGACATCCAATGTCCATAGTCAGGAAACCATGACTATCTGTTGATCACAACGAGCTAGTCAACTAGAGGCTCACCAGGGACATATTGTGGTCTAAGTATTCACACGTGTATTACGATTTCCGGATAATACAGTTATAGCATGAATAAAAGACATTTATCATGAACAATGAAATATAATAATACTTTTATTATTGCCTCTAGGGCATATTTCCAACAGAACAGATGTGTGTGCAAATCTTACATATCAAGAAAAGAAGCAAAGAAGGAGGCTTAAAGACCATCACTTAACTGGCCAGATTTAAGGGCCATTTAAACATCATGTGCAACGTATGAACTAACATAAACATTGCATATTCCATATCCTACAATGGAATGCACATGTATTAGGTTATGCCATGTATGATGATGCCTAAATGTACAGATAGCAGGCATGAGTGATTCATCATTGCACGCACAATTGAATTGCAGGTTAAGGGCCAGTTCGATTCCGCCTTTTTAGGGCATATTGTCAAAATAAGCCATAAAAGATGTAAAGAAGTCATTTTGAGTTATGGGCTTGGGCTTAACTAATTTCGCTTTGGAGGGGGGTGTTTCGGGTAGAACCTCACTAAAAATTGAAGGGAAGGGGAATAGTGAAATGACTCTATTGTCTGCCTATATTACACTCAAAATGCAACTGCTGACGCCCGTGTCACACCTGATCCTCAAGTAAAAACAAACACACAAGCATTCATTGCCCTGCCCGCTTGCATCTCCTCTCCCCTTTCCCTCTACCTCGATCCCCTGCCTGCAGCACTAGGGTTCCTCCAGCGAGCCGTCGCCATTGGTCCCATCTGGCCTGGTCCTTGACGATGCTATGTCCAGCTAGGCTACATGGCCAGCGGGTAGGGGCAAATCTCCCTGGCTGCTCCTCCCTCTAGCGCCGCCCCTCATTCTCATGGTCTCCAGCAGCTCCTCCACTGTGGTTCGTCCAACACACTACTCCGGCGGGTGCTGCATAACTACGGTTGATGCCACACTACAGTAGAAGGCACCTTATTCCCCCTCCCCTCCTCCCAGGACATGGCCTTGAGGTGCTGTTGAAGGATGAGCTCATCCAACAAGGTGAGGATCTCCTCTAATTTTTTGCCAAATTTTCATTCTGATCCACTATACGATGAATTGCTATGAGCTGCTTCAGCTGCTGCTATATGATGCATTGCTATGAGCTGCTCCTGCTGCTGCTATATGATGAATTGCTATGAGCTGCTGCTGTATGATGAGTTGCTATGAGCTACTGCTGCTATATGATGAATTGCTATGAGCTGCTGCTGCTATATGATGAGTTGCTACAAGCTGCTCCTGCTGCTGCTATATGATGACTTGCTATGAGCTGCTCCTACTGCTGCTATATGATGAATTGCTATGATCTACTCCTGTTGTTGCTATATGATGAATTGCTATGAGCTGTTGCTGGTATATGATGAATTGCAGACTGCTGCTGCTGTATGATGTGTTGCTATGAGCTGCTGCTGCTATATGATGCTTTCAGGTGGTGCTGCTATACGATAATAACCAGCCACTTGGACCATCGAATTTCAATAAATAATTGTTCTTCATTTAAATGTGGGTCATGCGTTCTTCGTTTAAATTAGGCAATGTGATCTCTATGGAAAACATTGACCAAAGTAGATTGTGCCAAGTAGATGGTATATTTGTATTTGCATTTTGAGCAAATAGTGATGATCTGTTTTCCTATCATATTAATTACTGCACTGGGTTCAATTTGTGATGTTTGCAAGTCAAATTAATTTCCATATGGGCAGCAAAATGAAAAAAATATAATGCAATCTAGACTTTCCACTGATCATACCAAAGATAAGCTGAAAACGCAATGAAAAGAACTGGTTGGTTTATTACATGGAGCTTATATTCACAGGTGCTTATTTTCTTAGGATAACTCGTAATAACTGTCCCTAAGAAACTTGGCTAATAGAACTAGCATACAAATTTTGCTTAATAGTGGGGGTAACTTAGGTAGTAACTTAACACATCCCAAGACAATTTTGCTTATGTGGCAAGTATTTAATGAGGAAAGAGATGCTTGTGGTAACATAATATGTTACTGTAACATAGTGCTTCCCAAGACAAAATGAGTCTATGAGCTAATAAATGAAGCCATCTATGACACTACTAGTATGTTACTTTGCACTATGAAGGTAGTAACTTAGACTAGTGCCATATGCATGACACTAGTCTAAGTTACTCCCCACTATGACCAGCCTAAGAAACTTGGCTAATAGAACTGGCATACAAATAACATGTCACGATGATTGCAATGGAGGAGTGACGTACCATAGCACACTGTATAGGCTCACTGCTGCCTCTCCTTTTTTTGCGATGTTCCATGAAATTGCCACATACATCTTGTACTTTTTCATTGTGTAACCCTATCTGCAAGTTGACACGGCTAATTTCAGACATCTCTACATGATACTACATTGCATATCCCTTGCGCATATTTAAACCACCAATTAACGATTGTGTGCGTACCATAAACTAGCCATGACTCTGTATGATGGACTAGCAGGCACTCTAAGGGAGCCTAATGTAGTGCACTGGAATTCCTACATGCCACCTACGATTTTGTGTAATGTACTGCCCCTGTTCCTAAATATATGTCTTTGTAGAGATTCCAGTATGGACCACATACAGATGTATATAGATGCATTTTCGAGTGTAGATTCACTCATTTTGCTCCATATGTAGCCTATAGTGGAATCTCTAGAAAGACTTATATTTAGGAACGGAGGTACGAGGTAGTATCATGTATGACATCTACATATCTAATTTAGCAGCCAGTAGTAGAAATCATTGTCTGCACAAAGGGATTACTAGTCGAAAATACTAGCAAAGCACGCTGGCAGGCACAGAACAATACAAGATAGAGAGACGCGCTTACAAGATCATAGCAATGCCTCAGTCCAGGATCTTGGTTGGCCAAGCTGTTAGATCCAGAAGAAACATCGTCCTTGTAGTTTTTGCCAGCTGCATAACAGGTAACAGCGACCGGTTAGTATATTTGAAGTACATCGGGCAGGTGATGCTGGACGGGTTTAAAGGTGACAAGTACCTAGGCCGTGGCGGGTGCTTGGCATCTCTCCAGACGGTGGGAATCAGGTTAGAAACATCGAGGGTGATGACGCTGCGCTGGCTGTCGGGGTCCGGTAAGGAGATCTAGAACCGTCGAGTAGGGTGTTTGTGGAGCGGCTCCGGTAGGGTGGACTATGGTGTGGGCAAAGTGGATCTGTGGCTGTGGACGAGGGCGTAGGTGAAGCTGCTTTGATGGTTGGGTTAAGGATGGTGTCGACGAAGTGTATCTGCGGCCGTGGACGGGGCGTCAGAAGCTGCTCCGGTGGTTGGGTTAAGGATGGTGTCAACAATGCGGATCTGCGGCCGTGGACGGGGCGTCAGAAGCTGCTCCGGTGGTTGGGTTAAGGGTGGTG
The DNA here is from genome assembly GCF_018294505.1 of Triticum aestivum. Classification (NCBI taxonomy): domain Eukaryota; kingdom Viridiplantae; phylum Streptophyta; class Magnoliopsida; order Poales; family Poaceae; genus Triticum; species Triticum aestivum. Next base: position 213,720,416 of record NC_057809.1, read on the forward strand.
TCGACGATGTGGATCTGCGGCCGTGGACGGGGCGTCAGAAGCTGCTCCGGTAGGTTGGATGAGGGTGCGAGGAAGCGGATCTGAGGCCATGGACTTGTGAGTTGGCAAAGCAGCCCCGATAGGGTTGAGAATGGTATAGGCGAAGCTACTCCGGTAGGGTTGACGATGGTGTCGGCGAAGCGGCTCCGGTTGGGTTGAGGAAGGTGTCGGCAAAGCGGCTCCGGTAGGGTTGAGGAAGGTGTCGGCGAAGAGGATCAGAGGCCGTCGACGGGGGCGTTGGTGGGGCGGCTCCGAGGGGTGTGGACGAAGCGTCTCCGGTGGGGAGTAGAATGAGCTGCTGCAGATGTGCGGCGGTTGACGAGAGTACCGGCGAAGCAGATCCGGCGCCGTGGACAAGGCCGACACTGAATGGGCTGTGGTACAGTGGTGGATGAGCAGTCTACTTGTTTCTAGGGGAGGTGGGAGGGGTAGATGCGGCCGCAGAAGCAGATCCGGCGAGGTGGACACCGCTGGCAGTGAATGGGCTATGGTACGGTAGTGGATGAGCAGTCTAGGGTTTCGAGAGGGGAGGGGAGAAAGGGCGATGAAGTACGCACGGCGTGATGTAAGATGCTCTGGTGCTGTGGAGTTAGTCGTTTTTGCGGGAGGGGGAGAGGAAATGGGGGTGCCGTGTAGTGGGGGAACCAGAAGTTACCACAGCAGCCCCGACCTATCATGTAGATGAGGGCGGTATTGTAACTGTTGGTCTCCGTGCACCAAGGACAAAAGGGGGATTTCACATGCTAAAGACTAAGGTGGCAGAAATTTTAGAAGGAGGCGGGAGATTTTGCCACCCGCGGGATCGTTCGTATCCAGTTTCAACTAATTTTAGCCCGTGCTAGCGGGAAGGTCATGCTAGACTGTGTACACGGGGCACGCGTCAGCAGTTAATAACTGGTGTGAAGTCCAACCCAGAAAAAAAAGACAATAACTCGGGATGATGCGCCGATAACTTGGACGTTCACACGGGCGCGGCCAATCGTACGGGTGTAGTGACGCGTTCACAAAAAAGGGATCAAACGCTCAGCCTATGTATTTCTCATGTAAATAGATAATTTAGTGCCATTGGTTATTTACTTTAAACATAATGCATTGACGTGTTAGTGTAGAGGCGCACAAAAAGAAATGGATATTGCAGTCAGCTACTTAAAAGTGTTACCTCATATGATTACATAGCCTCCATTTCATAAATTGCGTACCCGTTGAATTCATATATGAATATTACATATATTACTTCAAAATAGAAACTTAAATCATCCAAGGCTAATGAATTTGAATGCAAGAGTAACAATGGTGCATGTACATGATAGCTACATTGGTTGTTTGAAGAAACATCATTGTAACTTTGGCATGCACAACTGAAAAGGTTTATTTAAATAGAAAAAAATGTGATATGTGAGAGTCCAATCTTTATAGCGTTGAATCGATATTGTACCTTTAGCCACGATATGAAGTAGATATTGACTTATGTTCAAGCGATGCACGTCCACGATCGCTAGATAGTGATACGTGAATGAATTATGCAATCTCTCTCACACGCATACATATCTCATTTACCTGTGGGCATCGAAATCACACACGCGCACTTCGTGTATTTCTCTCCCTCTGTCAGGGTTAAATTCTTCTTTCTACCCCGTCCTACAAGTCTCTCACACAGAAACACACACGCTCTCTATGTCTAACACGCCCACCCCTTTAATTCCGCCCACCCACAACCACTAATGTCTCAAAGTATAATAATGTCTCTCACACATATGCTATCTACCTATCCCTTAATATAGCTAGGTATGTGTCACACAAACTCCTTCTCCCTACTAGCAAGATGCCCATGCGTTGCACGGAACATCAAGATGCATTTGTATGAGAAGTTTATCTTGTGGGAGAAAAGGGTGAGCGAGGGAATGCTTTATTTGCAAATGCGGAGAGGGGTGTGGGTATCTTTTTGCAAAATTGCCATAGTTTCCTTCCTGTGTGTCGGATATAAATCGGATGGCCTATATTGCAGGATGGCAGGAACACCATCATCACCAACTCTGTTTTTTATAAGAGTAGAGATATGTGAGTGTCACTGCCCCCCCCCCCCCACACACACCCACACTTCCCAACACCGAAGGAGTAGGGTGATACCTCGATCTTGATACTAATCTATCGACTGGCTTCTCTCTCAAACATACACACACACACACTACCCGGCACCGAAGGAGTAGGGTGCCACATCGATCTTGATAATAATCTATCTACTCCTCTTTCAAACACACACACACACACACACACACACACACTCGCTAGGTGTACCTCTGTGCCTACCACGCACACTCTCGATACGTCTTTCTCTCCCCCAATAATGACAGCAGAAGGGTGACAACTCGATCTGCTCATAATCTGTCAATTGGTTTCTCTCTCAAACATTGTGTCTCGGTGCCTCGCTCGGTAGCCCCCTCGATATGTAGACTTCTCACGCGCGCACAGCTGTAGTGACGATGACGCTGAACCCAGTGTGCCTTGTTTTTACCGGCCTCATGTGATAGTTTTCACCGTGTTTTCTGTTAATTAACAAGGCAACCTTTTCTTTGTTACTACTAGTGAATCTGAAATCATTCGGGGCAGACTTAAAATATATCACTTCAACCCAATTATTGCAGCAACTATTTTAAAAGAAATTAGCTAGCTGCCCGTGCGTTGCATGGAACATCAAGATGCATTTGTATGAGTAGTTTATCTTGTGAGAGAAAAGGTTGAACGAGGAAAGGCCTTATTTGCAAACGTGGAGAGACATGTGGGTATATTTTTGCAAAAGTGCCATAGTTTCTTTCCTATCCGTTAGATATAAATCCGACGGCCTATATTGCAGGATGGCACGCACACCATCATCACCAACTATGTTTTCTACTCCCTCCGTCCGAAAATACTTGTCATCAAAATGGATAAAAACAGATGTATCTAAAACTAAAATACGTCTAGATACATTTCCTTTTATCCATTTTGATGACAAGTATTTCCGGACGGAGGGAGTATTTGTCTTTTTAGAGATTTCAACAAGTGACTATGACCGGACCTTACCAACATACTCAAAAAAGTAGTCCATAATTTTGATGTTACCCTCTTTTCTTGGCGGTGCAGTGCCATCTGGATACCTCATAAATAAATCAAGGACAAATCTAACCCCTTCCTGAAAAGACATACGGAGCAAAATGAGTGAATCTACACTCTAAAATATGTCTACATACACATATGTATGTGGTAGTCCATTTGAAATCTGAAAAAGACAAATATTTAGGAACGAATGGAGTATATATAAGAGTAGACATGGAGATATATCTCCAACATGGTCTACAACAAAAATGTGCTGTGCTGGTTAGCGCCGGATGCTCGCAACACGATGACATGAGTTTGAATTCTGTCTTTTAACTTTATATTTTTATATTATATATTACTCTACTTATTTAATATATACTTCTTTCGCTACTGTACTGACAGTGGAACCCACAGAGTACTTAGAATACAAGATTAAGGATGGACTTGTTTCTTTTTAACTTTCTGTACGAAGTTGTAGCCACCCTGCAAGTCACGTGTACACTGTACATGCAATTAACTTTTTACAGAGGGACAATCATACAGGAAATTAACTCAAATGGATTGGATGTCACTCTATTATTTCCAGCATAAAGAGCATCTCCAACGGCAGCCGACAAATTTCCTCCCGCTTCCTTAAGTGGAGGACGACATCAAACGCCAGCGGCATACATTTTTACAACTCTAACCAACCATATGAAATTCGTGCAAACACGGACTGATTTCATACAAGCATGAAGGATTTTGTATAAAAAAGCCGGATCTTCATATAAACATGATGGATTTCATTACATTTACATGAACTAAGAGGTGCCAATCCGGCTCTCTTGTATAATTAATACTCCCTCCGTCCGGAAATACTTGTCCTAGAAATGGATGTATCTAGACTTATTTTAGTTCTAAATGGCCGCCCGCGGATAACTTTGTCTTCCTCATGTCCGTCAGACACTTGCGGGGTCGATGAAGGTCCTCCGAAGAGACGAAGCAGCAAAGAAACCACATGAATCCACGGTCGTCGCCTAGGCGGTGGTCTTCATGGGTCCCAAGTGGCGGCGGCCTCCCGTGTTCTACTTCTCCTTGATGATGGCGGCAGACATGGAGAAGCTGGCCACCGACTCGTCGCTCTCCACGCACCCGGCTTCTGTCTCTGCCTGCATGGCGCTGCCGCAGGCACGGGAGGCGCGCCCACAGACACGAGAGGCGCGGCCATCGCGCACACTGGTGGCGCAGTACGACGCGGCAGCGACGGTGCCCGTACCGGCGTGCTCGCCACCGTGCTGGCGTGGAGCAATTCGCCACTCTCCTCATTGAGCTGAACTGGAGCGACGAGTTGCTGAACCACGCGCCTGCTTGGGGCGACAACTGGCTCCGTCGGGCAAAGCGAGGTTAGTGAAGCACCGAGCGGCCTCGCCCGTATCCGGAGGGCTCGGCGGTCCACCCAGCTGGGTAATATGCCGGAGAACGGCTCATCGGAAGCCATCGGAAGAGTGGAGAAAATGGTGAAGGAGGAGATGGGGGAGCGGCGGAGGGGTGCCATTCTTGCCCGCCGTCTGTCTGGCCTCGTGTAAATAGAGGGCGGACGGTAGGAGCTTAGCCGGTGTCTGGCCTCGTTTAAACTGAGAGCGGACGGGAGGAGCTCGGTCGTTGTTGCGTTTAATTCCGGCCTGCTCATGAACGGACGTGTGGCCGGAGTAGGATTCTCGGTTTGCATGCGGGTTTAACGGAGGGGTTTAATGGAGGCGTCGGGCGTGCAGCGGGCGGCACAGTACTATTTGATTTGACAGCAGTAATGAGCCGTCAAATCACAAAGGCCCTCGCCTCTCGTGAAACCAACCGAGCTAGACTGCCCTGCCCTCTAGCATTTTAAAAAATGTATATACTCCACTTTTGCAAGTAGTAGTATCGATGGATTGCGCCATGGAGCAAAACTTGAAATTAAAAAAAAGGTGGTACATATAGAGAGGGAGTATTCAATTTGATAGCGGGCGGTGCAGTTCCCGATATGGCTTTAATGCAGACGAGGGAGGGAGTAGTGGTTCCCGATATGTTCAACAGCCAATGCATCCTCCTTCAATTAATCCATGAGGGAAGTAATGGGAGGAGGTCTGGGAAAAGAGGCTGCATGATGTGAATGCAACGCATTTTGCCCTCATTGCCCTCATATAAAGGCGCCCCTCCATTCCAATGCATCTACCACATCATACGCACCTAAGCATTTGCCTAAGCACCTACACTAAGCGCAAAAGAGCTCACTCTAGACCCATGGCGGCGATGCGCGTGAGCGGCCAGCGGCTACGCCAGATGGTCCACGACGCCGGCCTGCGGCATGGCGCCGAGGATCGTCTCCATACGGTGTTGGAGACCGGCTGGTGGATGGCTGCCGTCGACACCAACTACGACTCTCAGTTGGACCAGATGATCGTTGCCACCAGCAACAAGTTCATCGTCCTAAAGAAGCTCGCGGACGACATCGCCGTACTCCTCCAGGCCACGCGCCCGGGCTCCTCATTGCCTGCCACCCTAACCGGCCTCCATGACCGGAACCTCTTTCAAGCACTGGTGGCCCTGCGACTGCCCGCCGACGCCATGAAGAATGTCCACCTGGAGGTCGCGCTCGCCGCGAGGCGCCTCGCCCTGCAAGAATTCGCTGACCTACACATCCACGTGTATGAGGAAATCGTGTACATAGGTATCTACAAGGCCAGTGAGGACGCTACGATGTTGGCCTTCCTCAACCGGCTGGAAGCCTTGGATGCCTTTGCTGAGAAGCACCTCGACCTCGCCACAAAAGCCGCCGCTCCTTAGCCGCCGGTCGGTGGCCCGGCGCACTAAGTTAAGGAGGAGGAGGAGGTTGTACATTCGTGGATCCATCTTTCTTCTTGCCTTTTGTAACCACCACTGTGATCGCATCATCGTGGCCTTAATTCTTATTCTGTTGTTGCATTCTCGTTCCAGTCAATACCGACATGTGCGATCCCTTTGCTTAATTATATGCATCACTGTAACTAGTACTCCATCCGTCAATTTATAAGTTGTGCTTACCTTTTCCATCAACTTCGTGCAACGCGCGGGCATCTTGCTAGAAACACTAGAATATATCTATATAATCCGTATGTGATAGTCCATTTGAAATCTCAAAAAAGACAAATATTTAGGTACGGAGGGAGTAATCTATTAGGAGTATATCAAAATAATAGTGATTTCTTTCAAGTTTGTGAACAAATACTACTATTCTACTACATTGGATCCATCGCAACGCACGGGCACATTGCTGGTAAAAGGAAAAGGCCTGCCGCGTTCGCGTCGCACCCCCGAGAATCAAGAGTACAACACGGCCCGTCCGGCATGACACATAGCTTAGGGAATGTGTGTTGCCTAGCATTTTCACTTCCATGTGGGACCGACGTTGAGCAAACCGACACCCCGCCCGCCGCCAGGTTGGAAAATAGAAATGAGGGGAAGATCTAGCTGTAGCACGGAAGCCAAGAAATTTGGTGTTAGACGGGGCTCGCTGATAGAGTAGGAGCATTCTGTACTAGTACTACTCCTACTAGTACCAAGTTTGTACTCCTAATACTATATTACTAGTACTACCACTATACAACTAGTAGGTACGTGCACGGCACAACATCGTAGGAACAAAAATCTAGAAGATCTTGTTTTGGGTGATTTATCTTTTTTTCAATCAAAGTAGTATGAATAATATGATGTGGGGGGCACCCATGAAGCTTATGTGGCTTGGTTGCATGGCTACGAAAGGTTAGAGAAAAATAAATAGATAATGTGTTTAGAGTGCACTCCACTAAATAGATATACTTTGGATCCATTGCAACGGACCGGCACATTTGTATCTATACCCCCTATATAGTGTGTGAAAAACTTTGAAAGTTGGTCGTTGGATGAAGCCAATCCGACGGTACAAAGATGGAAAATCCGAGCACTACTGGCCGTTGGATATCATCCACCAGATTCTGCCACATATATAATCTAGAAGACTCCATGGTTGAACTTAATTCATGACTAACTTTGCCACAACTAAGCTTAGGCAAAGTTATTAGTTCTTCAAAATGAGAGCCACAAGTTGGCAAGCCTAAGTGAATCTTGCCACATTTTTTGTGTGTATGTCATGTGGGGCCTTAGTGTGGCTTTCCTAAGGTGTGGCTTGAACCAAACACTCACCTAAGTTAATCGAACTTGCCTAACCTTACATTCCACCAGATTTTGCCACATGTTAGAATCCAGAAAGCTCCACATGTAGAAGCATAATGCACAAACCACCAGAATCTCATGCGTGCAATGCACGTGTACCTTACTAGTACTAGTTGGTAGTAGTAAGAAACAAATTCCAGTTTTGGCACGAGCTCGTACTGCGGGAGCACCACAAGGCCTGCCGCAGGAGTTACATTTCCCTCTCGGGGCCCACAGGACCAAACTTCAGTGGCTTAGTGCCAGGCCTATGAGTCAATGACATGCGGACCTTAAATGCGGCTGGCCCACATGTCACTCTCATGGTGGTGGTGTGGTTCGTGACTCACTCGTTCGAGATGAACCAGCCGGTGGTGGCGTGGCCGTGGCGAGGGTGCCATAGCTGGGCGTCAGGGCGTTACGAGGCGTAGATGGCCACACCGGTGGGTACTACCTGTAGTACATAAGTACTCCAGCTGAGGATTGATGCCCCGGACGAAATGTGTCACAGCCGCTCGATGAAAATTCGATGGTGCGGGAGTACGGATCGGAGCACAGCAGCGGAGCAGGCAAACAACGTCCAATCGGGTGTGTCTGTGGTAGAAAGTTGATGGTCATCGTAGTTCAGCTGGCCGGCATATCATGCACACAAAGGCAGAGGAGCGGTGATGCCGAGAGGGATGAGGGGCACGTCGGGGGGATGAGGATCCCCTGACCCGAACAATCCTACCATTCTGTCACTGACATGTGGGACCCATAAGTGTGGGTCCCACCTGTCAGTGAAGGAAAGGCAGGGCAAGGCAGTGATAGCCACGTCAGAGGATCCATGTCCACGTCGGGGGACGTCATGCCGTGGGTTGGAGCGGCGTCGTGGGAATCGCATGTGGGTGTGGCAGTGGTAGAAACAAGAAACGTGATGGTTGCCGTGGTTCAACTTCCATGGACAAGCTGTCATGTATACTGACACATGTATATCAAAACTAGAGTGTTTATATTTCAAGCACATGAACAAGTATTATTCTACTACTTTGGATCCATTGCAACGCACTGGCCAGCACATTGGTAGTAGTAGTGTCCATCTCTATCTCTAGAGGCCTTCCCTCGTTCATCCTTTTCTCTCACAAGATAAACTACTCATACAAATGCATCTTGATGTCTGTGGAACGCACGAGGATGTTTCCTTGGGGGTCTCTCCAGCATGGCGTGGCCGTAGTTGCAAGTTGACGCCCCTTGAGATGCCGACGTTGAGGGGCACTCGGATTTCCTCCGATGAGCAGGTAAGATGAGTTTGATCACGTAGTAAATGCATTCTAAAGACTACTTCTGTGTCCATTTCCTAATTCTCCCCATGCCCACTGTTTCACAGGTTAGGCTCGGTGCGAGTGGAGATTGGCTTGCATATGTACGGGAGGGTACCAACATCAATTTGCACAACATTTACAATGGTGGCACCATTCCCGTAGAACCTTTGTCCAACATTGGGATCAGCCATGCAGCGGGCCACCGCATGAATTGGTACGATGGAACCACGGTGAGATTGAATAAGATAGCACGAACCTTGCACGTGGCGGTCAAAGGCGGACCATGCTGTCTGCGGCCGATTTGTTGTCGTACAAGTAGGAAGACGCTGTGCTCCTTTCTAACCGCATCTTCGCAGTGACAACCCAGGGGACTTATTTTGTATGGGAAACATCCTACGATATACTCCCTCTCTCCCAGTTTATTTGTTTTGAATCTTTTCGTTTTATAAGTTTCAAATTCAAATTTACAGCTCCCCATCACATGCTGAGATTACAATGTTGAAAGTGCAACTATCCCTAGGTGGTTTTGGTAATTCATAACAACATATAGCTCATTGAGCTAATGCTATTCCAAGATGACTATTTCAGGAAAGCTCAATGATTGGCATGGCATGGATGTGAAAGTGGAACCCTCAAAATGCTAAGGACAAAGGATTGGCTCAAGCTCAAAAGCTCAAGACTCTTCATTTTATATTTTAGTGATCCAAGATCACATTGAGTCTTTAGGAAAAGCCAATACTATCAAGGAGGGATGAGGTGTTGCTTAATGAGCCTCTTGCTTCATGTGCTTAGTGATATGCTCCAAAACCCTCAACTACTTTCCCATATCCACATATGACCTAAACCCTAAGCCAAACTCGGTCCTACCGATTCTTTCTATCCGGCGCCACCGAGTTTCACTTGTCATAAGCCACTGTCAAACCCTAGCAATTTGGTTATACCGATAGGGATCTCGGTCTCACCGAGATGGGATTGCAAACTCTTTGTTTCCCTTTCGTAACTTTTCGGTCTCACCGAAAGAGCGAATCAGTCCCACCGAGATTGCAGTGTAAACTCTCCATTTACTTTTTGTAACTTTTCGGTCTCACCGAAAGAGCAAATCGGTCCCACCGAGTTTACCTGACCAACTCTCTGGTTAGCTTATTACCAAACTTGGTCTCACCGAGTTTGTGTAATCGGTCTCACCGAGATTACGTTATGCCCAAACCCTAACCATATCGGTCCTACCGAGTTGCATGTCAGTCCCACCGAAAATCTCTAACGGTCATTAGGTTTACCTTTTCGGTCCGACCGAGTTTGTTGATTCGGTCCCACCGAGATTGGAAAACTATGTGTAACGGTTGGATTTTGTGTGGAGACTATATATACCCCTCCACCTCCTCTTCATTCGTGGAGAGAGCCATCAGAACACATACACAATTCCGACTCATATGTTCTGAGAGAGAACCACCTACTCATGTGTTGAGACCAAGATATTCCATTCCTACCATATGAATCTTGATCTCTAGCCTTCCCCAAGTTGCTTTCCACTCAAATCTTCTTTCCACAAAATCCAAATCCTATGAGAGAGAGTTGAGTGTTGGGGAGACTATCATTTGAAGCACAAGAGCAAGGAGTTCATCATCAACACACCATTTGTTACTTCTTGGAGAGTGGTGTCTCCTAGATTGGCTAGGTGTCACTTGGGAGCCTCCGACAAGATTGTGGAGTTGAACCAAGGAGTTTGTAAGGGCAAGGAGATCGCCTACTTCATGAAGATCTACCGCTAGTGAGGCAAGTCCTTCGTGGGCGATGGCCATGGTGGGATAGACAAGGTTGCTACTTTGTGGACCCTTTGTGGGTGGAGCCCTCCGTGGACTCGCGCGACCGTTACCCTTCATGGGTTGAAGTCTCCATCACGTGGATGTAGGATAGCACCACCTATCCGAACCACGGGAAAAACATCCGTGTCTCCAATTGCGTTTGAATTCTCCAAACCCTTCCCTTTACATTCTTGCAAGTTGCATGCTTTACTTTCCGCTGCCAATATAATCTTTGCATGCTTGCTTGAATTGTGTGATGATTGCTTGACTTGTCCTACAATAGCTAAAATCTGCCAAGAACTAAAATTGGGAAAAGGTTAAGTTTTTATTTGGTCAAGTAGTCTAATCACCCCCCTCTAGACATACTTTCGATCCTACAAGTGGTATCAGAACCTTGGTCTCCATTTGCTTTGATCTTCATAGCTTTTGGTGGTCATAGCCTTGGTTTCACAACCTAGGAGAGTATGGCGTCTAGCGAGGGAAATTATCACCGTAGAGGTCCTTACTTTGATGGTACTAATTTTGCTAGTTGGAAGCATAAAATGAAAATGCATATTCTTGGACATAACCCCGCCGTTTGGGCTATCGTGTGTGTTGGTTTGCAAGATGACTTCTTTGATAGGAAAGAACCAAACCGTGAAGCTACCACGGATGAGTTGAAGATGTTGCAATACAATGCTCAAGCTTGTGATATTCTCTTCAATGGATTGTGCCCCGATGAATTCAACAAAAACAGCCGTCTTGAGAATGCAAAGGAAATTTGGGACACTTTGATTGATATGCACGAAGGTACTGACTCCGTCAAGGAATCCAAGTTGGATGTGCTTCAAAGTCAACTTGACAAGTTCAAAATGAAGGATGGTGAAGGTGTCGCTGAAATGTACTCTAGGCTTGCTCTCATCACAAATGAGATTGCCGGCTTAGGAAGTGAAGAGATGACCGATAGATTCATCATCAAGAAGATTCTAAGAGCCTTGGATGGAAAATATGATACCGTGTGCACATTGATCCAAATGATGCCCAATTACAAAGATCTCAAGCCAACGGAGGTGATTGGAAGAATTGTTGCTCATGAGATGTCACTTAAGGATAAAGAGGAACTTCACAACAAATCAAGTGGTGCCTACAAAGCCTCATGTGAAGCCCCTACATCATCAAGTGAGAAACAAAACTTCAATGAAGAATTGAGCTTAATGGTGAAGAACTTCAACAAGTTCTACAAGAGTAGAAGCAAAGATAGAAGCTTCAAGTCAAGGTCCTACAATGACAAAAGATCTTCTAGTCGAGAGCGAAACTGCTACAGTTGTGGAAGACCCGGACACTATTCCAATGAGTGTATGGCTCCCTACAAGAGAAGAGAAGATTCTCCAAAAAGAAGAAGCAAAGAATCACCACCAAGAGAGAGAAGGAGTAGAGATGATCTTTATGAATGAAGATACTCACGGAGAAGCAAGGATTCGGAAAGGAAGGAAAAATCATCAAGGAGCTACACAAAACGAAGACATCAAGCTCATGTTGGTGAATGGGTATCCGGCTCCGACTCCGACAGCCACTCCGAGAGAAGTTATCACTCCGACTCCGAAGATACTCAAGATGAAGGTGTTGCCGGTCTAGCACTTGTGTCAACCAACTCCTACGACATATTTGACTCACCAAATGAAGGAATTGGAAGATGCTTCATGGACAAAGGTCCTAAGGTAACACACCCCAAGTATGTTGATTTCAATAGTGATGAAGATGAATTGTTAGGTGATGCTTTGCTTGTTGACAACTCTAGTGATGAATACTATGATGAAACGTCAATTAATCATGCTAATCAAGATCAAACGAATGACAATGATAAGGAGAAGATTGAGGCTCTAACTAAAGAACTAAACACTCTTAAGTTAGCTCATGAAACTATCTTCGAAGATCATCGAGAACTTTTAAGAGCTCATGAGAAATTACGCTTTGAAAAGCTCAATCTTGAGCAAGAGCATGAGTTCTTAAAAGCAATCAATGATGATCTCCACAAGAAAAGTTCTTCTTACATTGCCAAGCGTTTACTCTTATCCACTTACATGCCTCAAGTCAAGTCTAGTAACAAGAACAAGAAAGATTCTTCCTCTAGCAGTAACAATGATCATGCTAAATCCAATATTGTTGCTTCTAGTAGTTCTCTTGATTCCACTAATGATTCTCTTAGCCAAGTTACACTTGAGCAAGAAAATAGCTTATTGAAGGGAATTATAGAGAAAGGAGTGTACAAAAGCCTTGCCGGGAGTAAGCAATTCGAGGAAATTGTGCGCAAGCAAGGAATGCACCGGAAGAATCAAGGTGTTGGTTTTGAACGAAAGTTCAATGCCAATGGAGTTGAGTGGGAAGAAGATCAATACCCCAAGACAAAGTTTGTTCCTCAACAAGAGAAGTATGATACTTCTTTCAAGGGGACACAAGCTCAAGATGATCTTCCACCACAAGACTACAAGCAAAAAGGCAAGGACAAGCTTCAAGAGGAAATTGATGCATTTGAAGAATCTCCTAAGACCTTAGTCAAGTGGATTCCCAAGACTACTTCAAGTTCCACTTCATCAAGTACGACTACAACTCCAAGGATTCCCATCAAGATGGTGTGGATCCAAAAGAAGAAGAACTAGAGAGTTCTTGAGGGTGACTCCGCCAACATACTTCACTCTTATCATTTTGGCAAGAACAACTGCAATCAACTTCCACATCTTGCACTAGTTCAAGGAGTCACAAACCCTCTTGTTGGTAAGACAAGGGACAAGGTAACCTAAAAGTTTTCATGGACATCATCTTGTGTGTGCATCACTCTATGTCTATGGATATCCTTGTTTGTTCCTTGTGGGACTAACCCATGTAGGTATTGAAAGTGCAATTCACTCAAATGGATAGCTCCAAGTGATCTACATCAACATTGAGCATCCACATCTTCAACATCTACATGAAGTCATCATCGACAAAATCCGAGGTTAGTTCATCCCTCTAAGGGGGGATATCACATCTAGGGGGAGCTTTACTCTAAGACTTGAGCTAAAGCAACTCTAAAGATGTGAACACAACAATGCTTTATGTAAAAGTGGTAACCCCACTTGAGCTTAAACGATGAGTATGACCTATGATCAAGTGTTCTCACTTGACTCCTAAGTCAATATACTCATATATAGATGACCTTGTCATCGCAAATTGCTTGATAGATGCTAGAATTGGTTGTGCATGCCTTGTCACATATTTCATTTGCCATCTTATTGTGTGAGCATGCTGGTTGCATATTTTACTCATTCGAGGACATCCACTTGTTGTTTTGATTGTTTGGTTTTATTTCCTTTTGCCAAGTGGATGGACAAGAATGCCTAAGAACCTCCTCTAGCTATCTATGCTTTTCTCGTCTCAAACTCTATTCATGCTACATCACAAAATTTGATCAAGTCAGATTCAAACCACTCTGTGTGAGGAGCGCTCGGAGTCCCCGATTCGTCATAGACTTAAACTTCCAAAACCTCTTTATGATTCTCGGTCTGACCGATACCCTACTTTCGGTCCTACCGAGATCATTAAGTTGATCTAGGTTTTCGATCTCGGTGCAACCGATTTGAACCATTCGGTCACACAGAGTTGCAACAACTGTATACAGTTTTGCATCTCGGTGCCACCGAGTTGTTCCACTCGGTCACATCGATAGGGTCGGGCTATATATAGTCACGGGCAAAAATTTGGAAATTTCTCCGAACCCCTTCGCCCGCGTGATAGCCTGCTCTGCCAACTTGGTCTCCGGATCGTCTCCTCGCCGCCAGCCGCCTCCAGTCGCTGGTCTCCGTCGCCGTCAACGGAAATTCAACCTTGTCGTTGCCGCCGTAGCGAGTCTCCGCCGAACTAGGGTATGGACTCGATCTTTGTGCTATTCCCCAATCCGATTCTTAGCACATTGTGATCATCATGATTCTTGCCACGTTTGTTAAACTTCTATCCAGTCGATGAACTTGTAGATTAGGTTTAATTCGAAAATTTTAGGGTTAGGTTTCCGCCAAAACCATCTCGGACCCACCGAGTTGAAAAACTCGGTCCCACCAATTTGGCTTATGCCATTGCACAAGTGAGACTCGGTCTGACCGAGAATTACTAATCGGTGTGACCGATTTTGGAACTCTGTGAAACCCTAGCAGTCTCGGTGCCACCGAACTGTGACTCAGTCTGACCGAGTTCACTAGTTTAGGTGCCAAAACTGCTTCGGTATCACCGAGTTTAGAAATCGGTAGATCCGAGATGCTTTCAGTGGGAAACTAAAACTAAGTTTTTGAATTATTCTTTTGCAAAAATCTCTGCATTTTGTGATGCTTATCCACTCTATCTCATCTATAACCTATTCACAGGGTCAGCAGTCAGAGTTTGCATCATGTCAGACCAAAGTGATAGCCAGAACTTGTCAGAGCAGCAAGTGCAGATGAGTGAGGGCACTAGTCCCTCAAGTTCCTCAGATGATGGCAGCAGGAGCACCCCTAGCAATCTGCCTAAAGCTGCCACAAGACAGAGAAAGAAGAGAACCTCAGACTCAGAAGATGAGGATTATGTGGCAGAAGAGGAAGCAACTTCCAAGAGAGTTGAGCCAGCACAGGGCATAAAACCAGGGATGAAGATCAAAAGGCCAGCAGGCAGGCAGCCTATGTCAAAGGCCAGAGCTTCAACTGAGAAGCCCACTCCCATTGAGCCAGTTGCTGCTGAAGGCAAGAAGAGGAAAGAAAGGGTGAAGAAAACTGTAGCCAGAGTGCTTGGCAAGGCTTCCATCATGGAAGATGAGGAGGAAGAAGAAGAGGTAGCTGCACCAGCACCTAAGGCACCCAAGCTGATGGGTGATGCCATAAGAACAGGGGCAGCTGCTTCCAAGGCCAAGCCAGCTCCAAAGCCAAAGCCAAAGAGGAACACAAGAAGCATCCCAGCTACTGAGAAGAACAAGGCCCCAGTGCCTGAAGCTGCAGAAGAAGAAGAAGAGAATGTTCTTAGAAAGCTCAAGCCCAAGATCCCAGACCACAACGATGCTCATCCTGTGGCTGAGGATATGAAACTCAGGAGAGATTCAGGGCTCCGGAAGTGGAGAGAAGCAGACCCGTATGCTTCAAGGAGAAGGACTGCAGTTGACTACAGGTTTCACACCAAGGAGCAGCAAGACTTTTATGAGACAGTGCTGCTAGACAAGAAGCCAATTGTCTGTGATATGAGATGGGTTGATTGGCAATACATCAAGGACAACGAAGAGTACTACCCTGGAGTGCAGGACAGCTTCAAGGCATGTGGAGTAGAGGACTTTGTTGGGCAGAAGCTCACAAAGTGGAACGAGGAACTCATCATGCAGTTCTACTCCACAGCCCATTTCTATCCAGATGGCAGGATTGTATGGATGTCAGAGGGTACGAGGTACCAGTCTACAGTTGCTGAATGGGCTCAGCTGATTAATGCCCCAGAAGAGCATGACGATGACTTGGACATTTATGCCAAGAAGAAGATGGACCACAACTCAATGTCAAACATGTACAAGGAGATTCCAAATGAAGCACTTGATACGTTCAAGTTTGGCTCAGTACACTATCTTCTGTCAGGGCTGCCAACCATCAACTGGATTCTTAGGCACACCCTATTGCCCAAGTCTGGAGATCACAAGATGATCAGGGGCCACGCGATCAACTTGCTTCATATCTTTGACGTGCCACAGAAATTCAAAGTCATGAGCCTTATGATTGAAACAATCAAGAGGACAGCAGCAGACCAGAAGAGGAGCTGTGGATATGCCCCACAGATTCAGGAGCTCATCAACTCTAAGATGGGCACGGGCATATACTTATTGGACAAGGAACACCTGCCCATCCGTCCAGACTTTGAAGATAATCAAGTGGTCATGACTGAGAATGAGCCATCATCTGCCCAAGCACAAGCCAAGAAGGAGAAGGCGAGGAAGGAGAAAGCTGCCAAGATGCCTACTCAAGAGGAGGCATCTGAATATTTCCTGAAAACCAAACAAGAGCAGCTTGGTTACTTGATTGCATCCACCCTGCGGATTGAGCAAGGACTAGCCACCCTAACTCAGAACCAGGCAAGCTTAGAGAGGATCATGGAACAAAAGTTCTATGACTTGGATGTCAAAGTGACAGAGATTCAGACTGCAGTGGAGCAGCTCCAGGATGACATGCAGGAGAGGAGAGGCAAGACTACAACTGATGCCTTTGCCAGAGTGCCACGAGGTCCGAGGTCGTCTGCAGTGCCAGTTGCTGACCCCAGAGCCACCACGTCTGCACCAGCTACAGCCTCAGTTCCACCAGCTCCAGCGTCCACTTCAGCCTCGACTCCGACCACGTCTACAGAAGGCTTCGTCCTTGGAGTGCTCCGGACTCCACCACCACCTGAAGATCAAGCCTGAGTGTCGACTTAGCACTATGCATTTTCTAGGAACTTTTTGGTAACTTGTTGCCAAAGGGGGAGAAAATGTATAGATCATAGGCTTCGAGAGAGAGTGTTGCTTTTATTCTCTCTTGTTTTATTTGGTGGTTTTTCGAACTTTGTTTGCTTTTGTGTGAGATACTATGTCATTGCTCGTGAGACATTGATGATCATGTGTTTGATCATAAGCTACACTTAATGTTTGCTTAATATTATCATCTTATCTATCTTATGTGATCATTCACTATTCTTGGTGATGAGTGCATGTATTTCATTCTTATCATTTTAAGCGCTCCACCAAGATGTATGTGACATGGAAGAGTAACCCATGACTCTAACTCTTTGTGCATTTGCAGTCCAAAGCAAATTTTAAATATGCACAAATTTAGGGGGAGCTCTTACTTGTCACATACTTCTCAAAGCGACGATATATTTCATGCTTATTATCATTTGTCGAAGCTTTGATCTATATGTTGTCATCAATTACCAAAAAGGGGGAGATTGAAAGTGCAACTATCCCTAGGTGGTTTTGGTAATTCATAACAACATATAGCTCATTGAGCTAATGCTATTCCAAGATGACTATTTCAGGAAAGCTCAATGATTGGCATGGCATGGATGTGAAAGTGGAACCCTCAAAATGCTAAGGACAAAGGATTGGCTCAAGCTCAAAAGCTCAAGACTCTTCATTTTATATTTTAGTGATCCAAGATCACATTGAGTCTTTAGGAAAAGCCAATACTATCAAGGAGGGATGAGGTGTTGCTTAATGAGCCTCTTGCTTCATGTGCTTAGTGATATGCTCCAAAACCCTCAACTACTTTCCCATATCCACATATGACCTAAACCCTAAGCCAAACTCGGTCCTACCGATTCTTTCTATCCGGCGCCACCGAGTTTCACTTGTCATAAGCCACTGCCAAACCCTAGCAATTCGGTTCTACCGATAGGGATCTCGGTCTCACCGAGATGGGATTGCAAACTCTCTGTTTCCCTTTCGTAACTTTTCGGTCTCACCGAAAGAGCGAATCGGTCCCACCGAGATTGCAGTGTAAACTCTCTGTTTCCTTTTTGTAACTTTTCGGTCTCACCGAAAGAGCAAATCGGTCCCACCGAGTTTACCTGACCAACTCTCTGGTTAGCTTATTACCAAACTCGGTCTCACCGAGTTTGTGTAATCGGTCTCACCGAGATTACGTTATGCCCAAACCCTAACCATATCGGTCCTACCGAGTTGCATGTCAGTCCCACCGAAAATCTCTAACGGTCACTAGGTTTACCTTTTCGGTCCGACCGAGTTTGTTGATTCGGTCCCACCGAGATTGGAAAACTGTGTGTAACGGTTGGATTTTGTGTGGAGGCTATATATACCCCTCCACCTCCTCTTCATTCGTGGAGAGAGCCATCAGAACACATACACAATTCCAACTCATATGTTCTGAGAGAGAACCACCTACTCATGTGTTGAGACCAAGATATTCCATTCCTACCATATGAATCTTGATCTCTAGCCTTCCCCAAGTTGCTTTCCACTCAAATCTTCTTTCCACAAAATCCAAATCCTATGAGAGAGAGTTGAGTGTTGGGGAGACTATCATTTGAAGCACAAGAGCAAGGAGTTCATCATCAACACACCATTTGTTACTTCTTGGAGAGTGGTGTCTCCTAGATTGGCTAGGTGTCACTTGGGAGCCTCCGACAAGATTGTGGAGTTGAACCAAGGAGTTTGTAAGGGCAAGGAGATCGCCTACTTCGTGAAGATCTACCGCTAGTGAGGCAAGTCCTTCGTGGGCGATGGCCATGGTGGGATAGACAAGGTTGCTACTTCGTGGACCCTTCGTGGGTGGAGCCCTCCGTGGACTCGCGCGACCGTTACCCTTCGTGGGTTGAAGTCTCCATCAACGTGGATGTAGGATAGCACCACCTATCCGAACCACGGGAAAAACATCCGTGTCTCCAATTGCGTTTGAATTCTCCAAACCCTTCCCTTTACATTCTTGCAAGTTGCATGCTTTACTTTTCGCTGCCAATATACTCTTTGCATGCTTGCTTGAATTGTGTGATGATTGCTTGACTTTTCCTACAATAGCTAAAATCTGCCAAGAACTAAAATTGGGAAAAGGTTAAGTTTTTATTTGGTCAAGTAGTCTAATCACCCCCCCTCTAGACATACTTTCGATCCTACAAATGTCCATTAAGTCGTTGCATGCATGTATAGTAAAGAAACAAATCTCGAGTTTGGCACGAGTTCATGCTGCGGGAGCACCACAAGCCCTGGCGCAGGAGTTACATTTCCCTCTTAGGGCCGTCGGGACTAAGCTTCAGCGCCTTACTACACCTACCTTTGAGTCAATAACATGTGGACTCGATAGGTGACTGGTCCACATGTAATGCTCCCGTAGGCAGAGGGGCAGTGGGGCCAAAAGGGGTGAGCCGCAGGTCGGGGGACATGTGGTTTCATGGGTTCGAGCGGCGTCGTGGGAATCGCGGGTGGCTGTGGTAGAAACTTGATGCTCGCCGCATTTTAGGTGGCCCACATGCCATGCACACCAAGGCAGAGGGGCGGTGCGGCCGAGAGGGGTGAGGCGCACGTCGGGGGGCGTGGTGCCGTGGGTTGGAGAGGCATCGTGGGAATCGCAAGATGAAACGTGATGGTCGCCGTAGTTGAACTTCCATGGACAAGCTCTCATATCTACGGACACATGCACTGCATACCGATCACTGGAAGGAGTAGCAGAGAAAGCTATATATGCGGATAAATAGTTCCTTATAGTCAAGCGGATCCATGCTACTACTCTATTCCAAAGACATGCACACCATCGAAATAGTCCATCTATATCAACATACACCGAGAGGGAATAACTTTTTTTACAAGAGAGGAAATAGTTCATCCATCCATAATGCCCTCCTGCTGGTGCAGCCTTTTCTTCTTCTTCTTCTTCTTCATCTTCTTCTTCTCATTCTCTGTGGGAGACGGCTTCGCAACAAGCTCTTTGGACCTTGCAGCTATCTCGAAACTCACACGGGCATCGAGGGCAGCATATTTTATCCGCTCGTACGTTAAGGGATAATTCTCCCATCCAGACAACCTTAATGCCACCGTCTCGTCACCCTTCTGAAGATTTGTACCGAGCACAAAATTTGCTACGTCAAATAGGGATGGTGTTTGTTTATCACAATATTCTACAGGAATTTTGATTCTGGATTGTAGGTCAGGATGCTTTTCAAATCAAGGTTGTACGGCTCCAGCTTCTATTTGTCCCCTTCGATGGCTGCCCCACAGAAGTATACGTCCTCCTGAGACAAGAAATCGTGAAGCTCACGTGATATGGAGGGCGAGTGTATGATGTGGTACACCAAAACATCATCTTCGTGGCACAGCTGAAGGACGGCGGCTCGCTGGATCTTCCTAGGGGCACGCTCCGTGTACTCTGCATTGATACTGATGACCCTCGTCCTACCTTTTCGAGGGAGTTGGATACATTGTTGATCCACTGCCAAACAACCCTTGGGTGGACAGTGACGGTGGCAACTATGCGCATCGAGCCTTCAACGAGGACATGTTGGACGCTAAAAACCTGCATCTCGATCTCTTCCACCATTTGGAACTGCTGGAACGGAGGGCTATGGTTTGGAGAATTAGGATTAGATGGCTAGTCTAACTGAAGTAGTAGATGATTATTTAAAGAGGTTAAAACAATGTGAACGCAGTGGGGTTTGGATGCAAATGAAGACGAAGGGGAGGTGAAGAAGCCGAGGAGAATCGGTTCCCGATGGAGAAGTAAATGGGAGAAGTGGCGTGCAGGCAGTTGATTAGATGACTAGGTAGACTAAACGAAAAGGCTATGCGGGTAGACTGATGAGTCGGACCTGTTCGTGTACGTGCCCATCCTTCCTGATAGGTGGGACCTATGCAAACAGATAAAAAAATGTGTCGTAGTTATTTTTGAGCGCATGAGTGGGAGACACAACATTCTCTGGTTAAGGAATACTCCCTCCGTTTAGGTGAGTATAAGTCACCTTATGAAAATCAGGTTTCCAAAAACCCTTAGGCGTGGAGCACTAACTTCCTGCTCGATCCCCTCCCAGCCTCGTTAGCCAGCGTTCTCTTCCTCTACTGCCACGTTCTACCTTTCCATTTTTCCTCTTCTCAAGTGTGGAACGATCTGCATGCCGTCCTTGATGCACCAGAACGACCACTGCATGCATCGCGGCAGGGCGTTGATTGGGCATGCATGAGAATTTGGTTAGTCCTGCCTTCGGTCGCTGCATGTTGTCGCTCAACAATGGCATGGCGGCGCTTGACGACCAGTTTGCCGGCAGAGTGCTGATGGTAACAATCAACGGCGACCGGCCTCCCGTCTCGTCGAATGACCTTGTCAAAGCTCTTGGCATTGCGCACGGCATTCAAATAAGTGACTTGCTCGTCGAAGTCTGTCTGCCACCGGCTGATATCTTTGTTAGGTTCCGGACAACTTTCGACTGCAGTCATGTGTTCGAATCTTCCCGGAGTTTGTTCTGCGATGGCGTGCTGGTGAGCTTTGATTGGTGGCACCCAGGATGGGGCTCGGTGCCCTCTGAGCTTGAGTTTTTAAAAAAGCTTACCTTCCACGGCATGCCTCGACGTGCTTGGAACAGCAATTCCATGAATGAGCTTATCAACGACCTTGAAGGTGAGCTCGTAAGTATGTTTGTTCCTCCAGACAGCTGGGCTCTGACGGTTATGGCATGGATGAAGAAGCCATCCACCATACCGAAGGTGATTGGTGTTGAGATACCGGTGCAGGAACCGGGGTTGTACTATTCGTCGCCACCAAGGCCGCCGCGGACCACGTTAGGGATGTACCTGTATCGAGTGTTCGTGCATGTCGAAGAAGTGGTCAATCCATCAATCGAAGTCCTACCGCCGCCGCTGGTGCCAGGGTCCATCGACGACGTCCATTACAAGAGTCAACGTTAGACTTTCCCCGTGTTGCTTGGAACATTGGATGGCACATGGCCTACTCCATCGCGCGGCGGAGGCCACTGCTTCTTTGAGAGAAGAGGCAAGGCTGGCTGCCTGGATGTGCTCTAATTTGAGGTAACAACTGAATCTTGTCAGATAGTAGTTAAATCTGAGCTATGGGTGTGAAGCACTGATATGCCAGTACATTTGATTGTGACCTGTTCTAATTTTGTACCTGAACTTTTTTTAGAAAGGGTTGTACGTCAACTTAATGTGCTAGCAGAACTTATTGTGTTGTCTGTCTGTTTTCTTTGCACAACATTCAAGATATTTCCTCGTCATTGATAAAGACGATGAACCGTTATGTACGAATTCGTTGGTTTCAACATAGCCCTTCCCGTAGCGATCCACTGCTTCCATCCTGATTGTGTCGCATGCGTGAAATTTTTGTATGCAAGTTCAGTGTGCTATGATGTTCTATATGATTGTGTCAACTATATAAGTTTTTACTGAGCATCAGCAATGCATATGGCTGAAAGATGTATTTACGAGCATCGACCGATGGGTCTATCTCTATCTCTCCCTCTCTCTCTCCCTCTCTCTCTCTCCCTCTCTCTCACACACACACACACGCACACACACACGCACACACGCACAAGTGGGACCCGTTGAATTATTTATTTGCTTGTGACAGCTTTTAATTAGGTTCCACTGTAATCTAACTTTTTTCTTAAGTTATTAATTGAGCTCAGTGACTTCAAAAAGTTGTACAGAAGCCTTGTTTGGGCCTTTCCGGCGTCGCTGAATGTGGGCTGAGTAACCATGTTAGGTTGTACTGTACTACCCAGGCCTTTTTTCAACATCAACAATGCAACTGGGCCGACAGTTGTACACAATATCCGGGTCAACTTGTTATTCTCTTCCCCGCTGGGCTGCAAACTTTCCTAGGAGGTATGCATTAGGCTTAACAAGAAAATGGACTTTAAGAAATAATAAATGGGATGTAATTATAATAACTGGACAGTTACTATGCACCAAACACGTAATTAGTTTGAAAAATATATTATTTTTGGAATTTGAAAATTTTAATTTCATTACTTGTTGCGCACGCAATATTTCGTTGGATTTTAACGTAATAAAACTTTATTTTGAAATTATATTTAACCTGACTAGAAATTTCGGATAAAAATAGTTCGGATCCCATCAAAATGTGGGAATTTTTTTTGAATTCTATTTTGAGCGGTTGTTTGAAATTATTAATTGTTGTCCTAGCTAGAAGTTGGGTTATACTTTTAACAAACTGTAAATGGGCTGTAGTAAATTCCATTAGAATTAAAAAATGGGTCGTACATTCTTACAAATCACAAATGGGCTATATGTTCTCTGCCAAATCCGAGCTATGGGCCTACTAAGTTGACGCGTACCAAGGGCTTTGTCAACTTAGTCAATATAAATGATTCTAGCTGCAGTGATCATACGATGTCCATCAAACGGCCGTAGTGCTTCTTCAACCTCTGGTCTTCTTGCTCCAGCTGCCCAAAGCAGCGTCGGTCGTGTCGCGTGCTCCTGCCTCCCGTGGCCCGTTGTGGTGCCACGGAGGCCTCACCGCCCCATACTACTCCCACCGCTGGCCAGGCCATCCCTCTACACACCCACACCTCCTGTTATTCTGCGGCGACGGCAGCCTCACACCGCAGCCGAACCAGTGAACCCTCGTACTCCTCTCTGCACGGACTTCCACTGCTGCGTCTTCCCCGGCTCCAGTCGTCCACACCACCGCCCTGGTGCTCTTGGTGCAGCGTGGTCAACGTGGTCAACGACCGACATCCATCGGAAGAGGACTCTACGTGGAGAGGCTGACAGCTAGGTCCAGGCGGCCGCAAGGAAGTGCCGCCTTATTACGCGCAAAATAATTATTCCTCCACTTGACAGCAGGGACCCACCGGACGGGCCACCTTATTTCGCGAAAAAAACATTTCCCCCCTGACTGCTGGGACCCACCAGACGGGCCAACGTATTTCACAAAAAAATGTTCCCCCCGCTATCAGCTCGGACCCACCGGAAGTGCCTCCTTATTACGCACAAAAAAATGAATACTCCCCCTGCTAGCTGGGACCCACCATGGTGGGAGGCTGACTTGTGGGCCTACTAAGTTGACTGGGACAGGGGCCTTTGTCAACTTTAGTCAAATATGAACGATTCTAGCTCCAGTGACCATACAATGTCCATCCAACGGCCGTAGTGCTTCTTCAACCTTTGGTCTTCTTGCTCCAGCCGCCCAAAGCAGCGCCGGTCATGCCGCATGCTCCTGCCTCCCGTGGCCGGCTGTGCTGCCGTGGAGGCCTCACTGCCCCCTACTATTCCCACCGCTGGCCAGGCCCTGTAGCAACGACAGCCTCACACCGCAGCCGAACCAGTGAACCCTCATACTCCTCTCCGCGCGGGCTTCCACTGCCGCATCTTCCCTGGCTCCCCGTCGTCCCCTTCCTAGGCCTCGCCGTCGTCCACCGCCCTGGTGCACTCGGCGTGGCGTGGTCAACGTGGTCAAGGAACGACTTCCATTGGACGTGGACTGTACATGGAGAGGCTGACAGCTGGGTCCACGGCCGCAGCAAGGAAGTGCCTCCTTATTACGCGGAAAATAATGATTCCTCCACCTGACAGCTGGGACCCACCGGACAGGCCACTGTATTTCGCGAAAAAAACGTTCCCCCTGACTGCTGGGACCCACCAGCTACATCTTCGCATGCAAAGAAGTGCGTCCAGGCAAAAAAAACGATTCACCCCCCTGACTGCTGGGACCCACCAGCTACATCTTCGCAGGCAAGGAAGTGCCTGACAGTCAGGACCCACCTGGTCGAAGCGTACGTAGCATTGTCATTCTGGTCGCGAACGTGTACGTACATATATACTGGTGGATGTAGAGGCGCGCACGTGTCGTAGTAGAGGCGCGTACATGTTGTAGTAGAGGCGCGCACGTAGCATGTACACAGACGTACAGCAGCCAGGGTGCAAGAAAGAAAATACGGCCATGTATGTGTACATACAGGCAGGGTCTCGAATGCCTACTTGCGCATACGTACGGCCAGGGCTTGTGTACATGGCTGGGTCCGAACGGAGAAACAACGTCGTCATCGTGTTCATGGGGAGGCAACGGAATGCGTCGTGTTCATGGGGAGGCAACGGAATGCGTCGTGTTCATCAGGAGGCAACGGAACGCGTGGGAGCCAACCGGCTGGGTCGGAACGGAATGCGTGGTCGTGTTCATCGGGAGGGCTTCGACGGAACAGACGATGGAAACGAGGCCTGGCGTACCGCACAACGGAGGAAACGGACCTCCTACGTTCGAAATGGGGTCCTGTTAATCGGGAGGGGTCTGGCGTACCGCAAAACAGAGGAAACGGACCTCCTACGGTCGAAACGGGGGTCCTGTTGATCGTGAGCGGTGTGGCGTACCGCAAAACGGAGGAAACAGACCTCCTACGGTCGAAACGGGGGTCCTGTTGATTGGGAGGGGTGTGGCGTACCGCAAAACGGACAAAACGGACCTCCTACGGTCGAAACGGGGTCCTGTTCATTAGGAGGGGTGTGGCGTACCGCAAAACGGGACTCCACGGGATATTGTTCATCTCCACCGTCGACCTCCTCCAGCCTCCACAGGCTACCGTCGAC
Organism: Triticum aestivum; assembly: GCF_018294505.1. NCBI lineage: Eukaryota > Viridiplantae > Streptophyta > Magnoliopsida > Poales > Poaceae > Triticum > Triticum aestivum. The sequence continues at coordinate 213,745,858 of NC_057809.1, forward strand.
CTCCTCCAGCCTCCATGGGCTCCTGTTCATCCAGCCTCCACCGCGCGCTACTCCATCGGCTACTGTTCAACCACCCCTCCACGGGCACCCATCCACCGTCTACTGTTCATCCAGCCCTCCACACCACGGGGTCCTCTTCAACCACCCCTCCACGGGCACCCCTCCACCGTCTACTGTTCATCCAGCCCTCCACCACACCACAGGGTCCTGTTCATCCAGAGGCAACGCCACCGCTCACTGTTCATCCCCCCCCCCCCCCCCCGCAACACTCACTGTTCATCCCAGAGGCAGCATCGGTCGGCTTCAGTTAGCAGCAGTAGTGAAGGAACCGCTCGATCGAGTTCAATTAACAGCCATCGATCGACCGCTCGGGTTCAGTAATGCGTAGCCTGCAGTGCAATCGCTCGGGTTCAGTTAGAGCCCAACGCCTCGCTCGGGTTCAGTTAGAGCCAACGCCTCGCACACACGCGCGTACGTGAACGAGAGAAATGCGCATCGCTCGGCCCCCGACCTCCCACCGTAACCGGGAACTCCCTGAAATTTTCCTCCCCCTCGCTTCTACCACGGTTTTTTCCGTCATGGATGGCCCAAAGAATGTCATGCAGCTGCGTCTCCGGCCCGCCCAGGACGAAAAGCCCATTTTCTGTCATGATTTTTTGTCATAGTAGGAGCCCACCACATCTATGATGATACCGGGTTTTGACAGAATTATCGTCATAGAAGTGTCATATGTATGACAGATTTTCTTTCGTTCGGCCCAAAATGTCATGGATGTGTCTTTTTTTTGTAGTGCTGACCACGGGGTCTGGATTGAGGACTTTATCCTCCATATCCATATGGCTCATGGAGACGATCTCCATGCCATCAAGTACTTGCCCCTCAAAGTTAAAGGACCAGCTCGGCACTGGCTGAAAAGCCTCCCCGAAAACTCAATTGGAAGTTGGGAGGAGCTCGAGGATGCTTTTCGGGCTAATTTTCAAGGGACCTATGTCCAATCTCCGGATGCAGACGATTTAAGTCATATAATTCAACAGCGCGGAGAGTCAGCCCAAAAGCTTTGGAATAGGTTTCTCACAAAGAAGAACCAAATCGTCGACTGTCCGGACGCCTTAGCCTTAGCAGCTTTCAAGCACAGCGTCCGAGTCGAATGGCTCACCAGACACCTCGGCCAAGAAAACTAAGAACAATGGTAGCCCTGACAAGCCTCATGACCCGCTTTTGCGCGGGTGAAGATAGCTGGTTAGCCCGCGGTAGCACCAGCGACCCAAGCACATCCGAAGTCAGGGATGGCAATGGAAAACCACGACACAGTAAAAGCAAGCATCAAAATAAAGAAGATAACCCAGATAATACGGTGGTAAACGCCTGATTCAAGGGCTCTCGACCAGGTCAGCGGAAAAAGTCTTCCAAAGGCAGCAGAGATGGACCTTCCAGCCTAAATAAGATTCTAGACAAATTATGTCAGATTCATGGTACCCCCGATAAACCTGCAAATAACACCCACAGAGAATGCTGGGTCTTCAAGCAGGACGGTAAGCTCAACGCCGAACACAAGGGGAGGGAAACACCAAGCGAAGACGAGGACGAACCTCGCCAGCAAAGCACTGGAGGACAGAAAAGTTTCCCACCAAAGGTTAAACAGTAAACACGATCCACGTGACGAAGAGGAGAAGCAAACATGCACTCCGAGACATACGCGTCGTAGAGCCCATCACCCCTAAGTTCAACCCCTGGTTGGCCTGCCCGATCACTTTTGATCGCAGGGATCACCCAACAAGCATCCGGCATGAAGGATTGGCTGACTTGGTGTTAGACCCAATAATAAACGGATACCATCTCACACGAGTCCTTATGGACGGCGGCAGTGGTCTAAATCTGATATATCTGGACACAGTCCGCAAAATGGGGATAGACCCGACAAAAATCAGCCACAGTAATACTACCTTCAAGGGAGTAATACCAGGCCCGAAGGCCCGCTCCACGGGCTCTCTAATATTAGAGGTTGTATTCGGTTCACCCGACAACTACCAAAGTGAGAAGTTAGACTTTGACATTGCTCCATTCCGAAGCGGCTATCAAGCACTACTCGGAAGAACAGCTTTCGCTCATTTTAATGCGGTACCACATTATGCTTCTCTTAAGCTTAAGATGCCTGGTCCATGTGGCACCATCACAGTTAGTGGAAATATTGAGCGTTCTCTACGCGCGAAAGAACGTGCGGCGGCTTTAACAGCCGAGCACTAGACGGCCTCACCAACCAGAATAAATGACAGGTCGTCAAGACGCGGACACGGTTAGATGAGTCCGGCGCATCAATAGATATACCTGAGATTGGTTTGATGGTTAAACCCTCATAGACGGTACCAGGGGCTTCCCGTGTGTAATCAGGGCTAGTTCAGCTCAACTTGACTTATCTTGAATTTTAATGGTTTATCGAGAATAACCAATTTTTTGGCACGACAACTTTCACCTAAGTTCTTATCTTTTATAGATGACAATCGTGCTACACCCGTCCAGGACACGGCAGAATGGAGACACAGGCGCAGACATGCAGTAGGGACCCGCTCAAAGGTTTCTTTTCAGATAAAGACCATGTGTAAACCTTTTTTACTGTCTCTTGTTGCTCACATGCCCCGGATACTCAGTACAACCGAGAAGGATGCTGACGTTATTGGTATTTCGCCACGTTAGAATATTGCATGTACCTAGACACTTGGGGTTTATTATTAAGGGCATTGTTCAACCCAGCATATGTTATAAAGACCGAATACCTTAGGGAGTGTTCGGCGTCGCGAGTTTGGCCTTATATGCATCAGCTCCGAATCATGTCTTTGGTCAAATGTTGGGTTAGCCCGGCTCCCGCGTTTTGCTACCTTAAGTTCCGCTCTATCAGCTAAGGCGGCATCGGGAGAACTACTGCAATTGTGCCCTGGTTCATCCGGATGAGCGCCTCAGTAGAGAAAGCCAAAAACTAACTATCATGATAAAGCGCGAGACTGGTCAACCACTCGATGACTTAGTGGAATCTTCGGGATTCCTCCGCATTAACGAAGGGCCGTTTCCCGGTCATGTACGTACGCGCACCGTATTCGGACAAGTGCAGAGGTACCAAGGGCTATATAGTAGTCCCACCGTCAAACTCCTATGGCTAAGTGAAAGTGTTAAAGCATATAGTCCGATTGCCTCGTTCTCTGCGCTACCACCTCCTTAATGGACCAAGACGTTGGATCAAGTGTGAATACGCATTTTATGTGAACACCCCCGCATTATATGCGTGGGGGATGAAGCCGACGACTGCAAACTTTCAGGTTATATACATATATACATAAACAGCCACACAGGAGGCATCATAATACTTTCAGGCGAAAGTATAAACACAGCCTTGACAATTCAATAAAACATTGTTTTTTACAATGGGAATACATGTCACTAGAACATAATATTCTTCGAGCACTGAGCCTCTATTGAACGAGCACCTTCAAGGACTTCTTCAAAGTAGTGCTCGGTAGATACTCGGCCCACGGCCGAACTTTGGGTTGCACTAGTGGTGGCCTCCATCTCTGCCCAGTATGTCTTGACACGGGCAAGTGCCATCCGCGCACCCGCTATGCACGCCGACCTCTTCATAGCGTTGATGAGCGGCACAGCACTAAGGAATTGTTGCACTAAACTAAAATAACTATTCGGCCTTGGCCCTTCCGGCCACAGATGATCCACAACAGACCTCATGGCAAGCCCGGACAACCTATGGAGCTCGGACCACTCGGCCATTCGCTCATTCAACAACAGCGGACACGCTGGAACATTGAACTGTGACCAGAACATCTTTTCCACTTCACGATCTTTTTGATCCTTGAAGTACTCGGCCGCATCAGCAGCACTTGCTGCCAAATCCACGTATGCGTCTGCAGAACTCCATAGTTTATCAAGAGGGGCATACTTGGGATCCCCGAAGTTCGTCCGCAACAAAAAGGGCTTCCCATCCGTGATATCTCCAGCTTGACGTAGCTCCTCCTTCACCGCTCTGATTTTGGAGCGGGCTTCCTTGGCTGCTACCATGGCCTTCTCCAGGTCCGTCGCCTTCGCTCGGCTTTCTTTTTCAAGAAGCTGGTAACGGCCGGCGGCGTCTTTCAACTCAACGGCCATCTTGGCTATTTTCTCCTTGCTTTGGCAATGCGCAGCATGTTCGGCCCTTAGCTCTTCGACCACCTTTAGAGCGGCCGCATCACTATTCTTGGCTTGTTCCTTGGCTCGGGCAAGTTCCGTCCGAAGGGTCTCCACAGCGGCAACTCCATCTGCAGTCACAACATATTAAAGATACTGGCATCATGCTCCTCTTACTATGTGTTGATCACCGGAGAAATCACATACCCTGTGCCTCGTCGAGCCGCTTGTTGACAAGCATGATGTCGGCATCTGCCGCATCAAATTGCCGCTTCATCTCGGCAAACTCATCAGTCCGGTTAGCCACCGGACCTTCAGCCACCTGCACATGAAGGCGGCCTGATTATTACCCGGGACTATGATCCTCTGTTTGCCGCCGTTCTCGACGGCAACCAGAGTCTCAGGGGCTACTATGTACATAGGGCACACCTAACGTGTGCGGTACTGTCAAAAACATACACTATTTCACGTACCTCAAAGCCTTTTAGCAGACTCATAAAAGCTTCATGCAACCCACTTTCGGCGGATGAAATCCTCTCAATCACTGTACCCATTAGCGTACGATGCGCTTCTGAGATGGCCGCTTGCTCCAGAAGATCCTTCAGTGCGCCTGATCGCACACCGGACGGTTCCAGACTCTTTCTATTGCTCTCTTTAGGAGCTGAATATTGAGGACTTTGGGTGGCTAAAGGATTACCCTCTGGCCTTGGCGGATCAGGAGAAACCCTCTGCGACGACACTTCAGGGTCGCCCGCCTCATAAGGCGGGGTGGCAGGGGGAGGTGTTTCTCCCTCCATCATCTCCGGAAGAAGATCCCCCAAAGACGAACTCTGTCGAGAAGGGCTACGATCCGAACTACAAGATATATGCTTCGGTTATTGTCTTTAGAAGTAATGTAGGATATTTTTACTATTAAGTACTTTTTGTGTACTTACAACTCGATAGAGGGCTGATCCCCTTGCGGGTGCTGTGCGGTAAGAGTACCCTCTGAGGCAGGACCCTCTGGCGAAGATTTCTTCCCCCGTTTGGAAACATTTGTTTCCGGGTCTTCAGAGGTGGTCCTCTTCCTTCCTTGGGGAGAGGGAATTTCAGATTCTTCTCCCTAGTTATCCTCCTTTGCGGAGGCGCTAACTCCCTCGGTTTGGATGAATAATGAGTGAGGCCTGCTTTCAGCCTCTTTATTTCCCCCGTTATCTTCCCCTGGGGGCGCCTGATAAGGCGCCGGCTCGAGCATTCTGGCTAGTACTGGATCGGCCGAGCCTTCGGGAAGGGGGCCGAACACCTGATCATCTTCGCCTTCGTTACCCAGTCCTGGTCAAAGAGAGACTTTTCAGAATGATGTTATGATAAATAAAAAGACATCATGTTCGGCCACGGGATTATTTACTTGGGTATCTAGGCGATTACAGCTCAGACCCGCATCCTCGATGGTGTCCGGACACTTTATTTGTGGTCCGAAGAACAATTTGTACATCTCTTCGAGAGTCATTCCGAGGAAGTGCTGAATAGTTCGCGGTCCTTCCGGGTTGAACTCCCACATACAGAGGGGTCGATGTTTGCAAGGCAGAACCCGACGAACTAGCATAACTTGCATTACCGTGACCAGGCTGACATCCCTCTCGAGGAGATCTCGGATGTGACTCTGCAATATCGGCACATCATTTACTAGCCCCCAGTCCAGCCCCTTGTTGATCCATGACGTCAGTTGTGGTGGGGGCCCGAGCGAAAGGCAGGGGCGGCTACCCACTTGGTACTTCGGGGAGCTGTGATATAAAACCACTCCCATTGCCATAAACTGGACACCTCCGGGAAGGAACCCTCTGGCCATGGAACATCAATGCTTTTGCTTATTACGGCACCTCCGCACTCTGCGTGTTGCCCCTCGATCATCTTTGGCTTCACATTGAAAAATCTTGAGCCACAAGACGAAGTGTGGGGTAATGCGGAGGAAGGCCTCACATACGACGATGAACGACGAGATGTGAAGGAGGGAATCCGGGGCCAGGTCATGGAAATCCAGCCCATAATAAAACATGAGCCCCCTAACAAAGGGATCCAGAGCGAGGCCTAGCCCTCGGAGGAAGTGAGAGATGAATACAACGCTCTTGTCGGGTTCGGGAATGGGGATGACCTGCCCTCGAGCAGGCAACCTGTGCCAAATTTCGCCGGTCAAATACCCGGCCTCTCTTAGCTTATTGATGTCTTCCTCTATGACAGAGGAAGGCATCCACCGACCTTGAAGGTTGGATCCATACATGGTTGAAGGTCCGAAGCGCCTGACCTGAGCCTTGGGTGTTGGAACTTGAGGCGGGGGAAGGATTCGATTGAGTACGAGAAGGAAAAAAAGGACAGGCCTTGGCCTCTTTGTAAAGTGGGTTAATATCAAGCGTCCTCCTCGTGGCCGTTTGGGACTTGCCTAAAATTGAGGAGTCATACCAACAGGCACAATTGGGTTACCCACGTCCGTATTGATGAGAATCCCGTAATAAGGGGGACACGATCTCTACTTCGACAAGACGTGTCAAGAAAACCGCCTCGCAACATGTGCAGTGCTGGTTGAGAAAATCGGTTCGAATAATGACCGGGCCATGACATGATGTCATGTTGCTAAACGTGTTAGCAAATTAGATTTGTGGAAATATTATTCTCTCTGTGGTGGTATGTGTAACTTGTTTTGCAGAGCCGGACACTATCCTTGTGTTCAAAATCTTCTATGGAGTATTCATAGGAAGAACCCGCCTTGCAATGCCGAAGACAAATCTGCGCACTGGACTCATCGTCATTGAAGCCTGGTTCAGGGGCTACTGAGGGAGTCCTGGATTAGGGGGTCTCCGAATAGCCGGACTGTTGGACTATGAAGATACAAGATTGAAGACTTCATCTCGTGTCCGGATGGGACTCTTCTTGGCGTGGAAGGCAAGCTTGGCAATATGGATATGTAGATCTCCTCCCTTGTAACCGACTCTGTGTAACCCTAGCCCCCTCCGGTGTCTATATAAACAAGAGGGTTTAGTCCGTAGGACAACAATAATCATACCATAGGCTAGCTTCTAGGGTTTAGCCTCTTCGATCTCGTGGTAGATCAACTCTTGTAATACTCATAATATCAAGATCAATCAAGCAGGATGTAGGGTATTACCTCCATCGAGAGGGCCCGAACCAGGGTAAACATCGTGTCCCCCGCCTCCTGTTACCATCCGCCTTAGACGCACAGTTCGGGACCCCGTACCCGAGATCCGCCGGTTTTGACACGGACAGGCCTCTTTTTTTCATTGGCTTCTTTGGCCTCCCCCTTTTGTATTTCCTCACACGGGACAATGCTCTAATAATGATGATCATCACACTTCGATTTATTTACAACTCAAGGATTACAACTCGATACTTAGAACAAAATATGACTCTATATGAGTGCCTCCGGTGGTGTATTGGGATCTGCAATGAATCAAGAGTGGCATGTATGAAAAAATTATGAATGGTGACTTTGCCACAAATACGATGTCAACTACATGATCATGCAAGGCAATATGACAATGATGGAGCATGTCATAATAAACGGAACGGTGGAAAGTTGTATGGCAATATATCTCGGAATGGCTATGGAAATGCCATAATAGGTAGGTATGGTGGCTGTTTTGAGGAAGCTAAATGGTGGGTTTATGGTACTGGCGAAAGTTGTGTGGTACTAGAGAGGCTAGCAACGGTGGAAGGGTGAGAGTGCGTATAATCCATTGACTCAACATTAGTCATAAAGAACTCACATACTTATTGCAAAAATCTACAAGTCATCAAAACCAAGCACTATGCGCATGCTCCTAGGGGGTAGATTGGTAGGAAAAGACCATCGCTCATCCCCGACCGCCACCCATAAGGAAGACAACCAAAGAAATACCTCATGCTTCAAATTTGTTACACAATGGTTACCATACGTGCATGCTACGGGACTTGCAAACCTCAACAAGAGTATTTCTCAAATTCACAATTAATCTGCTAGCATGACACTAATATCACCATCTTCATGTCTCAAAACAATCATCAAGCATCAAACTTCTCATAGTATTCAACATACTTTATATGAAAGTTTTTATTATACCCATCTTGGATGCCCATCATATTAGGACTAGTTTTATAGCCAAAGAAAATTACCATGCTGTTCTAAATGACTCTCAAAATAATATAAGTAAAGCATGAGAGATAGATAATTTCTATAAAATAAAAACACCACCGTGCTCTAAAAGATATAAGTGAAGCACTAGAGCAAATGACAAACTACCCCGAAAGATATAAGTGAAGATCAATGATTAGTCGAATAATTATGCAACTACGTGAAGACTCTCTAACATTTAAGAATTTCAGATCTTGGGATATTATTCAAACATCAAGCAAAACAAAATAAAACAAAATGACGCTCCAAGCAAAACACATGTCATGTGGTGAATAAAAATATAGCTCCAAGTAAGGTTACCGATGAACAAAGACGAAAGAGCGGATGCCATCCGGGGCATCCCCAAGCTTAGGCTCTTGGTTGTCCTTGAATATTACCTTGGGGTGCCTTGGGCATCCCCAATCTTAGGCTCTTTCCACTCCTTATTCCATAGTCCATCGAATCTTTACCCAAAACTTGAGAACTTCACAACACAAAACTCAACAGAAAACTCATAAGCTCGGTTATTATATGAAAATAAATCACCACTTTTGGTACTGTTGTCAACTCATTCTAAATTCATATTGGTGTAATATCTACTGTATTCCAACTTATCTATGGTTCATACCCTCCGATACTACTCATAGATTCATCAAAATAAGCAAACAACACAATGAAAACAGAATCTGTCAAAAACAGAACAGTCTCCAGTAATCTGGAGAATTCGAGTACTTCTGTAACTCCAAAAATTCTGTATAATTAGGACAATCAGGATAAAAAGTATATAGATCTACTGCAGTTGGAATTGGTATTTTATCACTCTCTGATAAAAAATAATTATTATTTTCATGAGCGCATACTTTCTGTTTTTATCAGCAAGATCAAACAACAATCACCCAAGAAGATCCTAAAGGCTTTACTTGGCACTTTATTGAAACAAAATCTATAAAACATGATTACTACAGTAGCTTAATCATGAGGACACACAAAAACAGTAGGGGTAAATGTTGGGCTGTCTCCAAACAAGCGCTTCTCTTTAATGCCTTCAAGCTAGGCATGATGATTTCAATGATGCTCACATAGAAGATACGAATTGAAACATAATGGGAGCATCATGAAGCATATGACAAGCACATTTAAGTGTAACCCACTTCTTATGCATAGGAGTTTTGTGAGCAAATAATTTATGGGAACAAGAATCAACTTGCATAGGAAGGCAAAACAAGTATAGCTTCAAGATTTTCAACACATAGAGAGGAAACTTGATATTATTGCAATACCTACAAGCATATGTTCCTACTTCATAATAAATTTCAGTAGCATCATGAATGAATTCAACAATATAACTATCACATAAAGAACTATTTTCATGATGCACAAGCATATAAATTTTATTACTCTCCACATAAGCAAACTTCTTCTCATGAATAGTAGTGGGAGCAAACTCAACAAAATAACTATCACGTGAGGCATAATCCAATTGAAAGTTAAAATCATGATGACAAGTTTCATGGATATCATTATTGTTTATAGCATACGTGTCATCACAATAATCATCATAGATAGGAGGGATGCTTTAATCATAATAAATTTGCTCATCAAAACTTGGGGGACAAAAAATATCATCTTCATCAAACATAGCATCCCCAAGCTTGTGGCTTTGCATATCATTAGCATAATGGATATTCAAAGAATTCATACTAAAAACATTGCAATCATGCTCATCATTCTAATATTTAGTGCCAAACATTTTAATGCATTCTTCTACTAACACTTGAGCACAATTTTCCTTTCCATCATTTTCACGAAAGATATTAAAAAGATGAAGCATACGAGGCAACCTCAATTCCATTTTTTGTAGTTTTCTTTTATAGACTAAACTAGTGATAAAACAAGAAATAAAAAGATTCGATTGCAAGATCTAAATATATACCTTCAAGCACTAACCTCCCCGGCAACAGCGCCAGAAAAGAGCTTAGTTGACCGGGTGTTAGTGCCGCTTACCTAGCCTCCCCGGCAACAGCGCCAGAAAAGAGCTTGATGTATACTGCACAACATTCTTGTTGTAGACATTGTTGGACCTCCAAGTGCAGAGGTTTGTAGGACAGTAGAAAAATTCCCTCAAGTGGATGACCTAAGGTTTATCAATCCGTGGGAGGCGCAGGATGAAGATGGTCTCTCTCAAACAACCCTGCAACCAAATAGCAAAGAGTCTCTTGTGTCCCCAACACACCCAATACAATGGTAAATTGTATAGGTGCACTAGTTCGGCGAAGAGATGGTGATACAAGTGCAATATAGATGGTAGATATTGGTTTTTGTAATCTGAAAATATAAAAACAGCAAGGTAACTAATTATAAAAGTGAGCACAAACGGTATTGCAATGCTAGGAAACAAGGCCTAGGGTTCATACTTTCACTAGTGCAAGTTCTCTCAACAACAATAACATAATTGGATCATATAACTATCCCTCAACATGCAACAAAGAGTCACTCCAAAGTCACTAATAGCGGAGAACAAACGAAGAGATTATTGTAGGGTACGAAACCACCTCAAAGTTATTCTTTCCGATCAATCCGTTGGGCTATTCCTATAAGTGTCAAAAACAACCCTAGAGTTCGTAGTAAAATAACACCTTAAGACGCAAATCAACCAAAACCCTAATGTCACCTAGATACTCCAATGTCACCTCAAGTATCCATGTGTCGGGGATGAACGACACCTATGGGATCACAAGAATCCCTACTACGGTTGCGGGGCGCGGGGTCGTGAGAAGAGCGGATCAAACAGATAGCACACGGTTCGTTTATCCAGGTTCGGGCCGCGGGGATGCGTAAAACCCTACTCCTGCTTTGGTGGATTGTATATCCGTGTTCTTGAGCTAGCTATGGGGCGTGAGGAGCTCCAAAAAGCCGAATCCTCCTTCTGGTCGCCTCGGGCCTCCTTTTATAGGAAAGGGGTTGCCACAGTAGTACCAAGAGGTGGAAAGGGAAACAGTGATGTGTGGTTATCCCTCGCACTACATGACAAGGCACATTTAATGCGTCTTGCCCAGGTGTCCTTGCTTTATCGGGGACGGGGGAGAGCCATGTTTCGTCCGCCGCTGCTCCCTCTCGCGTCGACACGTGCCCTGGCCAGCGGCGCCCGCGGTGCCATGTAGGCAGGCAGGCAGCTGAGGTGGCGCAGTGGTGGGTCTCCACAAAGATCTGCATGCCACCACGCAGGTGCCTGCCCAGCTGGTTGGGTCGGCAGCTGCATGCGAATGGCGGTGGAGGTTTGACTGGTGTGGGCCTGATGGTGGCCCTACGGGTGTTCTTGGCAAGGGCCTTGCCGGGGCCCCGGCAAGGGTCTTGCCGTGGCGCCTGCTGTCATCCCCGGCAAGGCTCTTGCCGGGGGCCTTGTGGTCCTCCTTGGCTGGGATCCTGCCAAGGATCATCATCTTCTAAAGGGTGTATCTGATCTTGAATGTCTTCTCAAAGATCTGCATGCCACCACGGGGATGTCTCCCGAATCCTTGCCCCATGGGGGCAGTGGACTCAAGGGTGACTCACTCCGTAGGTGTGGGGCAAGCTGCCACGGCAAGGGTCTTGTCGGGTTTGCTAAAATCGCCTCCCGGCAAGGATCTTGCCGGGGGAGGGGTCCGCTTCATCCCCTTTGCTCTTTGTGGTCTTGGTCTTGGCGTCGTTATGCTTCTCCTGAGCTTTGGCCTTACCTTGGCTCACCTCCCTTTCCTTGCTCAGTGTGGTGGTGCCCGTGGCTCAGACTGCCCGTGCACAGTTATAGGGGTACAAAATGTGTACCCCTCTTTTTGTACACCGACAGGAGCCCCCGGGCCTGGGCCACACGTAAGTGCAATCGCGTCGTTGGGCTAGGCCCAAAAATGGTGCGCGGGCAGGCGGGGCGGTTTTTACCGTGGTAAGTCTCTTCGCGCGCTGCTCTTCCCATGCCTCCCGCGTGTGGCACGGTGTGGGGAGGCATGTGTGACATGGGCGGCATGTGTGGGGCTGAGCTCTGCACGCATGCGTCATGTCGTAGTAAAGGGGGCGGTTTGCGCCCTCCCCATAAACGGAGGGAGGCGTGGAGGCGCGGCCCATTTACTGAACGGGGCCGAGGCGTGGTCTTCAAGGCGTCCACTCCCCACGATCACGGGGTGGGGAGTGGTCGCCTCACCCGTCGCCTCGGTCCTGCACGCCTGCCACGTGGCTCTCATGCGCTTGGGGTGGTGAACGGTGGAGGCGGGAAACCGGGCCGCCGCGGGCTGGGGCGGCGGATCGGTCCCAGTTCCCTGCGCCTTCCGCGTCTTGATTGGCTGAGCGGGGCGGCCGAGCCCCACCCCGTTCCTTTATAAAGAGCGGGAGGGGGGATGGCGTCCCGCATTCCTTCATCTCCTCCTTCCTTCGGCTTCTACTCCCCCTTCCATCCGTCATGGAGAGAGGGAATCCTGGTTCTTCCACGGTGGCGGCGAGGGTCGCCGTTCAACAACGCGTCCCTCCTTCTCCTGCACCCGCGGTGGCAGAGCCAGCCGCGAGGGGAAGGGGGAGGGGGCGAGGCCGAAGCGCTTGGGGAAGAGGAGGACGGGGCGGCGCGCCGGCCTCGCCTCCGCCAGCAGTTCTTCCCCCTGTGGAGGGCCACGTTGGGGATGACCCTTGCAAGTTCTTCGTCAGGCTACGCCGGCCGCCTCGCCGTCGCCTTCGTCTCCCGACTCCATTTGCGTGGGAGATGGAGCTGGACCCGCCGGAGTCATTGTGGCTGCACATGAGGGGCTACGCGATCAGTGGCACGCGGGCTCGCGTCGATTTCCCCGCCCCTCACGTGATGTATCTCCGTCGGGGATGGAAGACGTTTGCCCATATCCACCGCTTGATGGAGGGGCTCACTCTCCATTTTAAGCTGATGGAGGGTGGCCTTCTCTCCATCAAGGTCTTCGGGCACTTTGGGACCCATGCAAGGTGCTGCGTGGAGAGCTCTTCTGATAGTGAAGACTCCTCGGGCGGGAGTGACGAGGAGGACAGTGGCAACGACGACGAGGGTAGTAGGCGGCAGGATGACAGGTCCGATTAGGTGTCGGGTGCCGCTCCGTGCAGCACCAGCGACCCCATCATCCGTGTCGCCGGCTCCCTGAACTTCCCGGGGTCGTCTCCTTGGGCGGCTGGCGTTGGGAGGCTACGGAAGAGGAAGAGGGCGGGCGGCAAGGCCATCAAATCGGATCACGCGGGCACCGACGCCTTCGACGCGTGCTGACGTCCTGCCGCCTCATCTTCGAGCTCTGCTTCTGGCGCCCCCATCACCATCCAGCCTTCGGATGGCCACCAAGATGTTCTCTTGGTGCCTTCTGCCATCTGTAGCTCGCCTAGGCACCCCTTTTGCCCTTTTCGCCTCCTTGACCTGCCTCCTGAGGAGAGGGACAAGAAAGGGATTACAGGCACCTTATCTCTTTTTAGTTTGTAAGCCTTCAGGCCTTAGCTGAATTTAAAACTTGTAATCCCATCATTCATGTTTTTCATTCCCTATGGACTGTACCTGAGTGGAATGTTTTTAATGAAAAAGGGGTGCTTGCCGGGTCATTTGTTTGTGGGTAGAACCCACAACAAGGAGTAAATCCTTGATATCCTTAAGATAAACATTTCCTTGCCTGGCAACAGGCCTTGCCGTCTCCCCACTTCGCTCGACCTTTCTCACACCTTTGGCGGAGGCAGGGATGAGGTGGGTTCAGGCTCCTTGTTTCATCCTCTCGCTGCCGTGACCACTACCAAACCTGGCCCCAGGAACGAACCCTAGGGCCTAGAGTTAGGGGAGCATGGTAGTTTTAGGAAAAACGAGGTTTCACACACCTCAGTCCATAAGGGAATGCATGACAAGGGATGAAGAACTTGTCTGAAGCTGTAGCCCCCGGCAACTCTGGTTTGCCGTGGGTGAATCTTTGCTCTTGCAGCCCCCGGCAATACTGGCTTGTCGGGGTCTAGATGCTAGTCTGTCCCTCTTCTCTTTTTCATCCTCAAGTGATCCGGCAAGGATACCTGTGAGTCCTGCGAACCAAAAAAGATGAAAGAACGACAAAGAGACGCACACTCGACCTCTAAGCTAGGGGTTAGTCGCTGCTAAGCACTATCAACCCTAACCAAGGACGAGACTCGACCTAGCATGCATGCTATAACTTAGGGCGCCAGCGCTTCATTTACTTGTGCTCAGGGTCTGCGCCTAGCTTTGTACAAAGGGTTACATGAATCATCGGCAATGCTTGTACAAAAGGTGGCTTGCCGGGGGGCCCGGTAAGCCGCGCCTCACGGGTAAAACTTGCGAAGATGCTCAATGTTCCAGGAGTTACTCACTGGATCGGCATCTTCGGTCTCCAGGCGGACTGCGTCGGGCCTGGTGACTCGTATTACCCGATAAGGGCCTTCCCACTTCGGCGTCAACTTGTTGGAATTCTTGGCCGATTGAACGCACCGAAGGACAAGGTCGCCTTCCTCAAGGCTTCGGGCATGAACCTTGCGGCTATGGTAGCGGCGCGAGGCTTGCTGGTAGCATGCTGCTCTCACAGCCGCCCGAAGACGATCTTCCTCAAGGAGCATTGCATCATCTTGCCGCAGTTGCTCTTGCTCAAGCTCATCATAAGCGAGCACTCGAGGTGACCCATATATGAGTTCAGTGGGGAGAGCTGCTTCTGCCCCGTATACTAGGGCAAAGGGTGTCTGGCCGGTGGCTCGATTTGGCGTCGTCCTGATCAACCAAAGAACCGTCGGCAACTCATCAATCCAGCGCCTTCCACTCTTGTGCAGCCTATCAAAGGTCTTGGTCCTTAAGCCTCGCAGTACTTCAGCGTTTGCCCTCTCAGCTTGACCATTGCTTTGTGGGTGAGCAACGAAAGCGAAACAGACTTTGCTGCCGAGGTCTTGGATATATTGCATGAAGGTGCTGCTTGTGAACTGTGTGCCGTTGTCGGTGATGACCCTGTTGGGTACACCAAAACGGCACACTAGTCCCTTGAAGAACTTGACGGCTGACTGAGCTGTGACCTTCCTCACTGCCTCCACCTCCGGCCACTTTGTGAACTTGTCGATTGCAACATACAAGTACTCAAAGCCCCCGACAGCGCGGGGGAAAGGGCCCAGTATGTCGAGCCCCCAGACCGAGAAGGGCCAGGAGAGAGGAATGGTTTGAAGGGCTTGAGCTGGCTGATGAAGCTTCTTTGAATGGAACTGACACGCTTCACACCTGGTGACTAGTGTCGTCGCATCCTGGAGGGCGGTGGGCCAGAAGAAACCTTGCCGAAATGCCTTGCCGGCAAGGGCCCTTGACCCGATGTGGGATTCACATATGCCTCCGTGTATCTCCGCCAACAGCTCCAGTCCTTCCTCCCGAGGGATACACTTCAATTTCACACCATTCGGCCTCTTTCTGTACAGGACGTCATCGACGAACTGGTACATGGTAGAGCGACGGGCTACTTTTTCCGCTTCTCCCTGCTCTTCAGGAAGTTCCCCTGTCTAGAGGAATCAGACAGTATGGTGTGCCCATGCTGGAGCCTGGGGCTCGACGGCGAGGACTAAAGGCATTTCCTTCGCTATAGGAGTGGCTGTCTCGACGGCAAGAGCTTGACGCTCCACTGGAGCTAGCCGTCCCGTGGCGGGCTCAGTGTCCCTGGCAACATCCTTGCCAGCGGCTCCGGGGAGCTCGGCGGGAAAGTACTTGCCGGGTCCTGATTTCCTCCTCTTGTTCTGCTCTGTTGATGGATCAATGGATGGCTAAGTTAGCTGGAGCACAAAGGTACCTGGTTCCACAGGTAGCTTGAGGGCAGCGCGTTTTGACAGGTAATCGGCGATATCGTTCTCCGCTCAGGGAACATGTTCAGCCTGTATACCGTCGAAATTCTCTTCCAGCTTTCTCACTTCATCGATGTAGGCCTTCATCAACGGGCTCTGGTAGTCCTTGTTGACTTGTTTGACGACGAGCTGCGAGTCACCCCTGACGATGAGCTTCTTGATTCCGAGGTCCACCGCGATCCTAAGACCGGCAAGCAGCCCTTCGTACTCTGCCGTATTGTTTGTTGACACCTCCCTGGGGAAGTGCATCTGGATCACGTACTTGAGGTGCTCTCCGGTGGGCGCGACAAGCAGTACGCCAGCCCCGGCACCGTGTAAGGAGAAAGCTCCATCAAAGTACATGATCCAACTGCAACTTGCCCCCTTGCCGGGGAGAGCAGTCTCTTGGGTATCTTCGTCAGGCTTGCGGTCCATTCTACAATGAACTCCGTCAGGACTCGGCTATGAATCGTCGAAGTACTTTCAAACTTGAGGCCAAAGCTGGACAGCTCCAGTGCCCATTCCACAATTCTTCCCGTTGCATCTGGATTGTGCAATATCCGTTGCAGAGGGAGGCGAGTGACGACAGTGATCTCGTGTGCCTGGAAGTAGTGACGCAGCTTCCTCGAGGCCATAAGAAGGCCGAAGAGCAGTTTCTGCACACCGGAGTACCTTGATCTAGCCCCCTGCAGAAGGGAGCTAACAAAGTAGACCGGGTGCTGCATCATCTTCTTCTTTGGCAGCACTCTAACCGGCTGTGTCGTCTCTGCATTGGTGGTGTCGGGCTCTGTCGCTGCCATTACCTCATCGTCAACCTCTCTCTGCGCCACTATTGCGGCGCTGACCACCTGGTTCATTGCCGCCAGGTATAGCAGCAATGGCTCCTGTGGCCTAGGCGCAACTAGTATTGGCGCGGAGGAGAGGTACTTCTTCAAATCTTGCAATGCTGCTTCGGCTTCTGGCGTCCACTCCATCGGGCTCGCCTTTTTCAGGATCTTTAAAAAGGTAAGGGCACGCTCGGCAGACTTGGAAATGAATCTGCCCATGGCGGCGACACAACCAGCAAGCCGACGCACATCCTTGATTCGCTTGGGTGCTTCAATTTGCTCTATAGCTTTGATCTTGTCCGGATTGGCCTCTATCCCATGTTGTGACACAAAGAACCCGAGAAGCTTGCCGGGCGGGACGCCAAAGACGCACTTCTCAGGGTTTAGCTTGAGATTGATCTTGTGCAGGTTTGCAAATGTTTCTTGCAAATCCGGTATGAGGGTTGCCCTGTCCTTTGTTTTGACCACTATGTCATACATATAAGCTTCCATATTTCTATGGAGCTGGGGTTCAAAACCAATCTAGACCACCCTTGCAAACGTCGAACCAGCACTCTTCAGCCCGAAAGGCATCCGTATGAAACAATACGTACCACATGGGGTGATGAATGTTGTTTTCTCTTCGTCTTCTCTTGTCATGAAGATCTGGTGGTAGCCGGAGTAGGCATCGAGGAATGACAACAAATCACACCCAGTTGTGGAGTCAACAATCTGGTCGATGCGTGGCAACGGGAACGGGTCCTTAGGACAAGCCTTATTGATATCTGTGTAATCAATACACAGCCTCCACTTCCCATTAGCCTTGCGCACTACGACCGGATTGGCCAACCACGTTGGATGGAGCACTCCTCTTACCAAACCCGCTGCTTCCAGTTTCCGGATCTCCTCTGTGATGAACTCTTGTCGTTCCAAAGCTTGCTTTCTGACCTTCTGCTTGACGGGCCGCGCATGAGGACAGACAGCAAGGTGGTGCTTAATCACCTCCCTGGGAACGCCGGGGATGTCGGAAGCTTGCCATGCAAACACATCGACATTCGCCCGCAGGAAGGTGACGAGCGCGTCTTCCTATTTGTCGTCAAGGGTGGAGCTTATGGTGAAAGCTCCTCCCATGCCGTCCTCATTGACAGAAACCTTCTTGGTTCCCGGCGGTATGGCCCTGGGCTTCTTGTTTCCGCCGGTGGAGCTCTCTGACACGTCCTCGACGGGAGCGCTACACTCCGAAGAGGTGCGCTTGCCGGAGTGGGTGTCCGAGGTCTCACCGGTCTTCTTCTTCCCTCCCGGGGTCCCAGCGGCAGGAGCAAGTGCTCTAGTGGCGGCAGCTGTTG
Organism: Triticum aestivum; assembly: GCF_018294505.1. Taxonomy (NCBI): domain Eukaryota; kingdom Viridiplantae; phylum Streptophyta; class Magnoliopsida; order Poales; family Poaceae; genus Triticum; species Triticum aestivum. Next base: position 213,764,118 of record NC_057809.1, read on the forward strand.
CAACTGCTTGCTGGTATAGTTGGTCAATGCAAATCAGCGCATCTTTCTTATCGGAGGGGATGGTGATGATCATCACAGGTCCTGGCATCTTCAGGGTGTTGTAGACGTAGTGTGACGCCGCCATGAACTTGGCCAGCGCTGGGCGGCCAAGGATCCCGTTGTAGGGCAAGGGGATCTTGGCAACATCAAACACGATCCTCTCCGTCCTGTAGTTCAGATCGCTTCCAAAGGTCACGGGCAGCGTGACCTTTCCCTTAGGTTGTCTTCTTCCTAGGTTGACCCCCTGAAACGTGCCCGTCTCCTCGAGGTCTCCATCAGGAATCTGCAGTTTCTCGATCATGGCAGGCGAGATCAAGTTCAGACCGGCCCCACCATCGACTAGCATCTTTGTCACCATGAGGTTGCGTATTGTTGGTGAAACCAAGAATGGCAAGCACCCGACTGCAGTAGTGCGATCAGGGTGATCCTCAGTGTCAAAAATGACAGGTATGCTGGACCACTTCAGCGGCCTCTGGGCATCAAACGACAGCTCTGCCGCTGTAATCTCTCGCGCCCACTGTTTAAGCTGGCGGTGAGAAGTATGCAGCAAGGCTCCACCGTCGATGCACATGGCCTCTGTAGCTTTCTGAAACTCTTGGTCGCCGGATTCGTCGTCCTCTTCGTGATCGTCGTCTTCTGCCTTTTTGTCATGGCCCCGGGCGGGCCTCTCCTGTTGTTTATCCTTGCCACGACGGCCCACCTGGCCGTCACGCTTCTTGCCGGACCCCTCAGCACCGTCTTGGCCCTTCTCCTTGTCCCGCCTCTCATATTCAGCCCTCTGCTTCTCAGCGAGGAGCTCAACCTGTCGGCAGTCTTGGAGAGCATGTCCCTTGGTGCGATGGATCTTGCAGTATCGCTTGTCGGAGTTTCCTGGCTTCTCGGCAACCGCCAAGGCCCAGCAGGCGACACATCTGGCAATTTCCTTGCCGGGGTCATCTGCCTTGGTTTTCTTGGTGGAGCCGGAGTCACCAGATCCCTCGACGGCAAGCACGGCTTTACCTTTGCGCTTCCTGTTGCGGCGTCGGCCCTTCTTCGCCGGGGCAGCAGTATCTTCATCTGAGGAGTAGGTTTCCACGACGGCGTCTTCGCCGGGGTACTTCCTTCCCTCTTCAGCCCGGGCACATCTGTCAGCAAGAACATAGAGTTCTGCTACATCCTTCACCTTGTTCATTGCCAGCTCTTCGCGCATCTTGCGGTTACGCACGTTCTGATGGAACACGCTGATGATGGCGGCAGGGTGAACATCAGGGATACTGTACTGTATCCGGCTGAACCTCTGTATATACTTACGGAGACTCTCGCCTCCCTTCTAGGGAATGACGTGCAGGTCGCTCGCTTGGCCATGGGCTTGGTGGCCTCCAGTAAAGGCGCCCACAAACTCATGGCACAAATCCGACCAGGAGGAAATAGAGTCTACCGGCAAGTGCATCAACCATGACATGGCGTTGGGTTTAAGAGCCAACAGATAGTAATTCGCAAGCACCTTATCGTCGCGGGCTCCGGCAGCTTGCATCGCAATGGTGTAGATGCTGAGGAACTCGTACGGGTGGGTCTTGCCGCTGTACTTTTCGCCCACGTCAGGTTTGAAGGTGCGGTGAGTGGGACACTGGAACTGTCGTAGCTCACGGGTAAAAGCCGGACAGCCTACCTCGTAAGGTAGGCCTCCAGGGCTCTCCGGTGTCGGGTGGTTCACAGCAGGCCCTGCTCGCCTGTCTGACTGGTGGCGCGCTCCACACCGGCGCTCGATAGTGGTTCGAGCGTCTTCATGTTCTCGTTCCCGAAGGACTTGGCGCTGGTCACAGTGGATCCGCGGGTCGGACGATGCTATGGAGATTTCGTCGCCCGCAACGTCGCGACGGGCTGGCGTCCGCGGTACCGGGCGAGGAGGAGGCGAGTGCACCGTGGTCGCGGCGCCGCTGGCTTTCCTGCCACTGGTGCGTGGGACTCCATCGGAGCATCGACCCGGGGGCTCCACCGGACTCGGTTCATCTTTGTTGGCCACCGCAACAAGGCTTCGGATAGTGGCTCTGCATTCGTCGAGTTTCCCCGTAGTGGGAGGAAAATCGAGGAGCAACTGCGCGTGCCCCAGGGCTTCTGCTGGCGTTGGTGGCAGCGAAACCTGCACGGATCGCGATGCGCTTTGACTTCTGACCATGTCAGAAGGAGCTCTATCACGACCCCGCGGTCGCATGCCATCTTCACTAGTGCCTCGGCGAGCGGGCAGGTCTTCTACCTCCCAGGAGTGGCGCTCGGGGCTCTTCCCGCGGCGACGCCCGGGGTCTTTGGCGCGGTTGCGCCATTCGTCGCGCGCCGCTTGAGAGGAGTGCGCCGCCGGCGCCGGCGAGGGAGTCTTGGAGGCCCTCGCATCGCCTTCGGGCGGGGCGGTAGCAACCTTGGAAGGCCCCGCGCCACCCGCGGAGGGCCTGGCTCCGTCTTTGGATTTGACGGCATGCGGCCCGCTACCAGGCGCACGAACATCGCCGCTTCCCAAACTCCGGCTGCTGGGACGGTGTTGGTGTTCGCGAACGGCGCCCCGGGTCCTTTCTGCGACCGGTCCGCTACTCGCCCACGTTGGGACGGGATGTCCGGCTTCCGACGGGCCATCCGCCACCGCCGTCTTCTTCTTGGGCGCCATAACGATGAAGAAGCGTCGAACTAACTGCTAAAGCCAATTCTCACAACTACGCCCCCTACCTGGCGCGCCAAAGATGTCGGGGATGAACGACACCTATGGGATCACAAGAATCCCTACTACGGTTGCGGGGCGCGGGGTCGTGAGAAGAGCGGATCAAACAGATAGCACACAGTTCGTTTATCCAGGTTCGGGCCGCGGGGATGCGTAAAACCCTACTGCTTTGGTGGATTGTATATCAGTGTTCTTGAGCTAGCTATGGGGCGTGAGGAGCTCCAAAAAGCCGAATCCTCCTCCTGGTCACCTCGGGCCTCCTTTTATAGTAAAGGGTTTGCCACAGAAGTACCAGGAGGTGGAAAGGGAAACAGTGATGTGTGGTTATCCCTCGCATTACATGACAAGGTGCATTTAATGCGTCTTGCCCAGGTGTCCTTGCTTTATCGAGGACGGGGGAGAGCCCTGTTTCGTTCGCCGCCGCTCCCTCTCGCGTTGACACGCGCCCTGGCCAGCGGCGCCCGCGGTGCCATGTAGGCAGGCAGGCAGCTGAGGTGGCGCAGTGGTGGGTCTCCACGAAGATCTGCATGCCGCCACGTAGGTGCCTGCCCAGCTGGTTGGGTCGGCAGCTGCATGCGAACAGCGGTGGAGGTTTGACTGGTGTGGGCCTGATGGTGGCCCTACGGGTGTTCTTGGCAAGGGCCTTGCCGGGGCCCCGGCAAGGGTCTTGCCGTGGCGCCTGCTGTCATCCCCGGCAAGGCTCTTGCTGGGGGCCTTGTGGTCCTCCTTGGCTGGGATCCTGCCAAGGATCATCATCTTCTAAAGGGTGTATCTGATCTTGAATGTCTTCACAAAGATCTGCATGCCACCACAGGGATGTCTCCCGAATCCTTGCCCAATGGGGGCAGTGGACTCAAGGGTGACTCACTCCGTAGGTGTGGGGCGAGCTTCCACGGCAAGGGTCTTGCCGGGTTTGCTAAAACCGCCTCCCGGCAAGGATCTTGCTGGGGGAGGGGTCCGCTTCGTCCCCTTTGCTCTTTGTGGTCTTGGTCTTGGCGTCGTTCTGCTTCTCCTGAGCTTTGGCCTTACATTGGCTCACCTCCCTTGCCTTGCTCAGTGTGGTGGTGCCCGTGGCTCAGACTGCCCGTGCACAGTTATAGGGGTACAAAAAGTGTACCCCTCTTTTTGTACACCGACACCGTGGGTGTGATTATACGATATGCATCACAGAATCTCAGATTCATCTATTCAACCAACACAAAGAACTTCAAAGAGTTCCCCAAGATTTCTACCGGAGAGTCAAGACGAAAACGTATGCCAACCCCTATGCATAAGTTTGCGAGGTCACGGAACTCGCAAGTTGATCACCAAAACATACATCAAGTGGATCGCGTGATATCCCAATGTCACCACAGATAAGCACATGCAAGACATACATCAAGTGTTCTCAAATCCTTAGAGATTCAACCCGATAAGATAACTTCAAAGGGAAAACTCAATCCATTACAAGAGAGTAGAGGGGGAGAAACATCATAAGATCCAACTATAATAGCAAAGTTCGCGATACATCAAGATTGTGCCAAATCAAGAACACGAGAGAGAGAGAGAGATCAAACACATAGCTACTGGTACATACCCTCAGCCCCGAGGGTGAACTACTCCCTCCTCGTCATGGAGAGCGCCGGGATGATGAAGATGTCCACCAGAGAGGGATCCCCGCCCTCCGGCAGGGTGCCAGAATGGGTCTAGATTGGTTTTCGGTGGCTACGAAGGCTTCTGGCGGCGGAACTCCTGATCTATTGTGCTCCTCGATGTTTTTAGGGTATATGGACATATATAGCCGAAAGAAGTTGGTCAGGGGAGCCACGAGGGGCCCATGAGGGGCCCATGAGGGTGGGGGGCATGCCCAGGGGGCATGCGCGCCTCCCTGCCTTGTGGCCACCTTGAAGCTTCCCTGACGTCTACTCCAAGTCTCCTGGATTGCTTCCGTTCCAAAAATAACTCTCCTGGAGGTTTCATTCTATTTGGACTCTGTTTGATATTCCTTTTCTTCGAAACACTGAAATAGGCAAGAAAACAGTAATTTGGGCTGGGCCTTCGGTTAATAGGTTAGTCCCCAAAAATAATATAAAAGTGTATAATAAAGCCCATAAACATCCAAAACAGATAATATATTAGCATGGAACAATCAAAAATTATAGATACGTTGGAGACGTATCAGCATCCCCAAGCTTAATTCCTGCTCGTCCTCGAGTAGGTAAATGATAAAAACAGAATTTTTGATGTGGAATGCTACCTAACATATTTATCCATGTAGTTCTCTTTATTGTGTCAAGAATATTCAGATCCGAAAGATTCGAGACAAAAGTTTAATATTGACATACCAATAATAATACTTCAAGCATACTAACAAAGTAATCATGTCTTCTCAAAATAACATGGCCAAAGAAAGCTATCCCTACAAAATCATATAGTCTTGCTATGCTCTATCTTCATCACACAAAATATTTAAATCATGGACAGCCCCAATGACAAGCCAAGCAATTGTTTAATACTTTTAATGTTCTCAAACTTTTTCAATCTTCACGCAATACATGAGCGTGAGCCATGGCCATAGCACTATAGGTGGAATAGAATGGTGGTTGTGGAGAAGACAAAAAGGAGAAGATAGTCTCACATCAACTAGGCATATCAACGGGCTATGGAGATGCCCATCAATAGATATCAATGTGAGTGAGTAGGGATTGCCATGCAACGGATGCACTAGAGCTATAAGTGTATGACAGCTCAACAAAAGAAGCTAAGTGGGTGTGCATCCAACTTGCTTGCTCATGAAGACCTAGGGCAATTTGAGAAGCCCATCATTGGAATATATAAGCCAAGTTCTATAAAGAAAGATTCCCACTAGTATATGATAGTGACAACATAGGAGACTCTCTATCATGAAGATCATGGTGCTACTTTGAAGCACAAGTGTGGTAAAAGGACAGTAGCATTGCCCCTTCTCTCTTTTTCTCTCATTTTTTGTTTTTTGGGCCTTCTTTTTTTATGGCCTCTTTTTTCTCTTTTTTTCGTCCGAAGTCTCATCCCGACTTGTGGGGGAATCATAGTCTCCATCATCCTTTCCTCACATGGGACAATGCTCTAATAATGATGACCATCACACTTTTATTTACTTACAACTCAAGAATTATAACTCAATACTTAGAACAAAATATGACTCTATATGAATGCCTCCGGCGGTGTACCAGGATGTGCAATGACTCATGAGTGACATGTATGAAAGAATTATGAACGGTGGCCTTGCCACAAATACGATGTCAACTACATGATCATGCATGGCAATATGTCAATGATGAAGCATGTCATAACAAATGGAACGGTGGAAAGTTGCATGGCAATATATCTCGGAATGGCTATGGAAATGCCATAATAGGTAGGTATGGTGGCTGTTTTGAGGAAGGTAAATGGTGCGTTTATAGTACCGGCGAATGTTGTGCAGTACTAGAGAGGCTAGCAATGATGGAAGGGTGAGAGTGCGTATAATCCATGGACTCAACATTAGTCATAAAGAACTTACATACTTATTGCAAAAATATATTAGTCATCGAAACAAAGTACTACGCGCATGCTCCTAGGGGGATAGATTGGTTGGAAAAGACCATCGCTCGTCCCGGACCGCCACTCATAAGGAAGACAATCAATAAATAAATGATGCTCCGACTTCATCACATAACGGTTCACCATACGTGCATGCTACGGGAATCACAAACTTTAACACAATTATCTCTCAAATTCACAACTACTCAACTAGCATGACTCTAATATCGCCATCTTCATATCTCAAAACAATCATCAAGTATCAAACTTCTCATGGTATTCAATGCACTTGTATACAAGTTTTTATAATGCCTAAAAGAAAATTACCATGATGTTCTAAAATACTCTCAAAATAATATAAGTGAAGCACGAGAGTTCATCTATTTCTTCAAAATAAAACTACCACTATCCTCTAAAAAGATACAAGTGAAGCACTAGAGCAAATGACAAACTACTCCGAAAGATATAAGTGAAGATCAATGAGTAGTTGAATAATTATGTAACTATGTGAGGACTCTCTAATATTTAAGAATTTCATATCTTGGTGTTTTATTCAAACAGCAAGCAAAAGAAAAGAAAATAAAATGAAGCTCCAAGCAAAACACATATCATGTGTGTCGTGGTTTTGTCACGGCGGATGTCCTATAGAAAGGACTTAGTCATGGAGCCATCGCGATGGGTTAGCTTGAAGGGGTTAAAGCGGACACAAGGACGCAGGAGAGTTTATACTAGTTCGGCCCCTTCAAGGAAGGTAAAAGCCTACGTCTAGTTGTGATGGAATTGATTGGGTCTCGATGACTTGGGAGCAAACAAGCTTCGCCTAAGTCTCAAGTTGTGGTTGTCTGTCCTTAAACCGCCGCCGGGCTGTCCCCTTATATACACGGGTGACGCCCGTCGGTCCACAGAGTCCCAACACCGGTTCATACTCATATCCGGGTTGGTCTCTCCTTATTCTTAACTTACAATACAAGTTTACATACCAAGCCGGTTTACAGCTACAGGTCTTAAACCGATTACAGGCCTTGGGCCCTTATCTTCCTCCTTGGGTTTTAACACCCTTGAACTACTGATGACGTTAACACGGCCCAAATAGGCCGGTTTACGCCCAGTAGTAATATCCCCAACATTAGGCCCCAGATTGATTTGAACTGGTTCATGTCAATCCTTAGCAAAAATATTCGTCTTCAACATCTTCTTGTAGTTGTTGAACTGCCGTGACGTCATCTTTCCTGGTTGCTGAAAACCGGCGTGACGTCATCTATCATAAAGAAAAGAATCCATGATATCTTCTTATTTAATAGATTCGCGATGACCGAGGTGATAGCTCTGCTTCCCAGATTTGTGGTTCCTTGATTCTCGCGCCTGACACATGTCTCTTGCCTTATAAATAGGACCGAATGGTCATTTCCTTTCTCCCCTTCGTCCCCTTTCTCTTCGTCTTCTTCACGTCGCCAGCTTCGGAGCTCCGCCGCCGCCGTTAACCTCTGCACCGTCTTGGGCCACTGCATCAACCTGAACGCACCAGAGCACTACGGTAGCTTTCCGCATCCTCCTTGATTCTGGTAAGCCTTTTGTTCTTCTTAACATGGATCTGTTCTAGGGTTTCGTGTTCTTGGCGTGTTCATCACTTGTTCATGCTCGTACCCAGACTCCTGGATAGATCTGTGAAACCCTGCTCTGAGTAGCAGTAGCTTTTAGCATACGCCGGTGGTTTCCTGCTCAAGCCCATAGATCTCATCCATATATCTGCCCATTGATTCACTTCCGCTCTGCTTTAAGTCTTCGACTATTTTTCTTATTTTCTGAACTTGCTTCAGATCCAACGCCGTACCAAGATCTTGTGAAACCTGTTTCTGCATACTTAACCATCCGCAATCTCAATTGCTGCAATGTTTAGGTCAGGCGGTTTAACCTTATAGAAAATTTTCCAAACCGGTATATGCCATTAGTCCCCTTGTTAAACCGCCAGATGTAGGTTGCTTCATGAAACTCCGGTTTAGATAGGGCTGTTTCCGGTTTAACATTGTACATACCAGTGCATTTTAATCAATGCATTTTTGAACCGGGATCTTTTACCTTGTAGATTCCATCATGGCCAAGCAAGTGTATGAGTGCAATTGGGTTCCTTCTCGCGTCACCGAGGCTGAACTGGATGATTTAGTCCTGATTGGTGCTTTAGGCAGCAAGGATACAATCCATTGGAGGGCTCCTGGCAAAGAATGCCCTCCCACACCTCGAGAAGGAGAGGTTGTTGTTTTCGTAGATCACTTAGCCCGGGGCTTTAAGCCGCCCGGCTCTAAATTTTATCGAGATGTCTTAGCCGATTTCCAGCTCCATCCACAAGATACTAGCCCCAACTCTGTTACAAATATGTGTCACTTCCAAGTACTCTGTGAAGCGTTCTTTCAAGAGGAGCCCACAGTGGAACTGTTCAGACACCTATTCCATCTAAACCGTCGTACTGAATTTACTGACGGCTCCAATACGGAGTTGGGTGGTGTGGCGATTCAGAAAAGGAAAGAGGTCACATACCCTCACGCCAAACTGCATAGCCACCCCAAAGAATGGAATCAGACATGGTTCTACTGCAAAGACACCTCCTCGGATGGTGAGAATCCCTTGCCTGGCTTTCGACCGGAGCGGCCCAGCAAGACACACCCTTCTCCACAAAGATTGACTGCACAGGAGAGAAGTAAATACGCTCCTCAACTATCAAAGCTCAGAGCTTTTATGGCCAACGGTTTAACAGGGGTTGACCTTGCTCGTTGTTGGATATCATGGAGCATACTGCCTCTTAGCCTGCGCTCCGGTTTGATGTGCCAGTATACTGACCGTGTTGATGACCCACTGAGACACTCAAGACTCCAGCTCTCTGGTGAGGAAATCACAGAGGCTGTGCGTAAGATACTGAATGAACCGGAACACATCTGCGCCAGAACCGGCCTGCTTCCCTTCTGTGCCACCAACAAATTGCCAGCTGTAAGACTTTGATTTTTCTCCTTGCTGAATCTGCTATTGATATGTCTGGTCATTATTTTTAATATCAGTGTCTGCATAATCAGGGCGATGATCCGTTTTGGAGCAAAAAACTGCCGCAGGAGAAGCCAGAAAAACCAGACAACCCGGAAAGGGCAACCCGGCAAAAGACTAAAGCTGTGAAGAAGACTGCCCATAGGAAAAGAACCACTGCCTCTTCTAATCCGGCTCCTGACGATGAGGTGGATAATCCGGACTTTGAGGTAGAGCTTGACTCACTTGGTTTATTTTTCATGCGTCTTATTGATGATGATATTTGTCAGGATGATGTCGAAGCCAGCCACGCGGATGTTGCCGAGGTAATTGTTCTTTCTTCCGATTCAGCAACTTTGCCTTCACAAAAAATCCATCAGGAAAACCGGAAAGTTAAATTTTCTCATCCTCTTGCTTATTTGGATCCTAAACTTCTTATGAAGACCCAACAACACGAAGCTCGCCGCACCACCCGGCACAGCGGCCAGGTAGTTACCTCCGCCGGTTTACCGAACAGTCCGGTTCGGAAATGCCATTCCGAGGTCTCTAATTTGCTTGTCAGTGCTTGTCCTAAAGCGGGCTGCTTTCGTCAACCTCTTACTCCGTCTGACTCCAATTATCAGGTTACTTCCCACTCATCTTCTGGCGAGTCATCGGCTACTCAGCTCCCACCTCTCAAAACGGTGCTTGGGTAAGCTATACTTATTGTGATGTTTGCATTACATTGCCTTAGAACATACTCTGTATTTTATTTTGTTATTCTTCTCAGGGCCAAACCTAGGCCAAGCAAGGAGGCCCGCCTGGACAAAGCGGCCGAAGAAGATGTTCTTGAAGCGGACAAGACACCCAATGCTGAAGCAGCTATTCCTGAAGATATTCCCAACGATCCACCGCAGCCAGATGATGATCTTATTGCAGAAGAGAGGCCTACTGACACCTCAAGTCCTACCCATCAGCCTACAGGTTCTATCCGGATTGAAAGCTCCACTGGTCCAGCCAAGCCTACTGACAAGCCAACAGCTCCAGTGCAAACCGGCGGTACCAAAGATGATGAGGTTGTCATTACTGGTACTGGCCATACTAAGCCAAACAATCCTGTCGCTTTATCCAAACATTCTGCCAAGGAAGAACTTGCTGCTTTTGGTAAAAGCAAGTGGAATGCTGATTTGACGACCTATTCTGCTCTTAACGCCCAAGATATCCATTCCGGCTATCTGAACCGGTTGTATACCAGCCGTGACTATGAAGCCGGTCTGGTCAACATGATGAAAGATAAATATGAGGTAATTTCCATATGCTCCTTCCTGCATGTATGCTTCCATTCCTGACTCTCCTAGCCCCCAAGGGCCGGTTTGGAATATTCTTTCAAACCGGGACTTAATAATATAAATCCTGTTACTTTGAAATTTGTTGATGTAGCCCCCAAGGGCCGGTTCAACTTTAGCATAGTTAAACCGGTACTTTAAGTAATTGAAACTGCCGCATCAGAATATATATGATCAAATAACCATTAGCCCCCAAGTGCCAAGTTGAATATTTGTATTGATCTTGGGACTTTGTAAACAATCGAAAGACGAAGGGGTAAACCGGAGGCCGCTTTAGATCAAATATGCATTAGCCCCCAAGTACTAAGCGCATAACTTGTTATGTGGTTGGTACTTGAATCCTTCTACCAATTTGTTGAAGCATATATCTGTATGCATGCAGGCGGAGCTGAAGACGAAAGAGAACCAAGTCATCGATCTTCAAGAAGCTCTAAAAACCCAACAAGCTGAAACTTCCAAAGCAAAAGAGGAATTGGCCAGTGCTTTAAGTGCCATGGAACAACTTAAGGAGAACTTCAAGAAGAAACGGGCGGACTGGGCCACTGAGAAATCCGCTTTGATCAAACGAGTAGAGGATGCTGAGGCTGCACTAAAACCAGTGGCAGATGAACTGACCAGCATAAAGCGGCACGTGCATGCCATGACTGCTGCTATCTTTGGTAAGCCAGTTTTCCTACTGAATTGGCTCTGTCTTCTAACAAAGTTGCCGGTTTATTAACCCTTTATGGTATTCCAGGGACACGCATTGGTCACTTGGGGTCAGATGTACGGAAGAAGCTAAAAGCCGCCTATACATTGGTTGAACAATTGTATACTGGTGCCTAGCGGATCATTTGTACCGCCTCTCATAACAAACCGGCGCCTACTTTGATTCAAGATACTCTGATGAAACTGTCGGTGCTTCCTGCCCGGATTAAAGAGCTAAAGAAATCTGCTGCCCGAACCGGTGCAATCAATGCTTTAATCCGGGCAAAAGCCTGGGTGCCGGATTTTGACCCTGTTGAAGCGGCTCAGGGCTATCCCAGCTTGAAGGAAGATGGATCAGAATTTGGTGAAGCAGATCTGCGAGCGATAAACCGGGAGGTGCGTCCCCTAGCTTGTCAGTTGGCTGAGGAAGCGGACTTGTCTCGTTATCAAGCGCAATATGACAGTCAGAACAAGCGAATAGCTACGCCAATCCATGAATCAGAAAATTTGATTCCTCCAATTCGTAAGCATACTTACGCTCCTGATATTGACCCGTCCTTGCTGATCCATGACGAAGCTGTTTTTCAAGCATTAATGGGAATCGACTGGACAACTGTGGATTTCCAGCCACTGGGTAGGGATACGGAGGCTGAAGCGGCGCAGGACGACCCACAACCATCAGGCCAGGCTGGCGACCAAGCTTGAACCGGACGCCGGTTTAAACTGCCTCTTCCTCGCAAAAAACAATTATATTATTATGGGCACCATGTTGCCTTGTAATAGGCTAGCTGATACCTTTGATGTTGGTATGCCTTCGTGCATAATTTGTTGTTCCTGTGGTAATGAACTTTCCAGAACACTTTTTGAAATGAAAAATTCGTCAAGTGCCACCGCGGTTGTACCGTCAGGCGGAATATGATGTCTGCATATATGAAATCAAAACAAAATTTTAAGTATGACCGAATTTTGAGATACATAATACCTGCCGTGATTGAGCGTGAAGTTGGCTTGGCCAATCTTGAAGTGGAGTTTTGCAAACCCATACTGTTGGAGGAGATAACAGCTCCTGTATATATATATGACGCTGGTTTACCATGTAAACCGTGCCGGGTTATAATAAACACCGTGTTACTCCATAAGAGGATGTTAACAACACGGACCAAACCGGTCAAATAGCCTCCGGATTGACGTGAACTGTGTTCCGTCAATTGAATTTTGTTTTGCCGGTTGAAGAAACACAATGAAAAGCAAAAAAAACCTTCAAAGAAAAGTGTGAAGCAAAAGAAAATTTTTATTTAAACTGATCAAATGGCGTTACCATGGCTAAACACGAGCAAGTTCCCGCTAGGAGTAACTATGGTTCTAGTCAGCCAGGTCCCCGGATGAAATCATGGCATTTATGCTGACCAAATGGCGTGGTCATGGTTCGGGTTCGACCAAGCCCCGAAGTGATTATGTGGCCTTAGGACGACCAAGAGGCATGACTGGTTCAGACATGACCAAGTCCCCAAGTGATCTGGTGGCTTTCGCCTATCAAGAGGCATGGTATTGGTTCGGACACGACCAATCCTCCAAGTGATATAACACGATGCTTTTAGCAAAGCGAACTCAAGGGGTAAACCGGAGGCCGCTTTAGAGCAACTCCGTGTAACCTCACATGATGTAAAAGAACAGATACCCCGCTTTTAGCTGAGGTTCCGGTTTATTATATTTAATCATAATATATACATTGTTGTAATATGTACATAAGTATAGCCAATGGCTCAGGTGTAGTAAGGCCGAAGATGAGCTATATTCCACGGCCTGTTAGTCTCCTCCTCTGATGTACGTGAGTCCTTATGCTCTCGAATATCGATCAGATAGTACGACCCATTGTGCAGATTCTTGCTGACCACGAAAGGCCCCTCCCAAGGTGGGGATAGCTTATGCATGTTAGTCTGATCTTGGATGAGCCGAAGCACCAAATCTCCTTCCTGAAAGGTTCTGGTTCTGACCCGGCGACTATGATAACAACGAAGATCCTGCTGGTAAATCGCCGATCGGGCGGCTGCGATGTCACGCTCTTCATCCAACCGGTCCAAAGCATCTTGCCATGCTGTCTTGTTGTCCGCTTCAATGTAAGCTGTGACACGAGGTGAATCATGCCGGATATCACTGGGGAGAACCGCCTCCGCTCCATAAACCATGAAGAACGGTGTGTATCATGTTGATCTGTTGGGTGTTGTATTGATACTCCATAGCACAGATGGTAATTCTTCTACCCAACAATCCGGCATTCTTTGCAAAGGAACCATGAGCCGGGGCTTGATGCCTCTCAAGATCTCTTGATTATCTCTTTCTGCTTGACCATTAGACCGCGGATGTGCCACTGATGAAACGTCGAGCCGGATGTGCTCTCATTTGCAGAACTCCTTCATAGCACCTTTGGATAAATTGGTACCATTATCTGTGATAATACTGTGCGGAAAGCCAAACTGGAAAATCACCTTTTTGATGAACTGAACTGTCGTGGCCGCATCACACTTGCTAACAGGTTCTGCCTCCACCCACTTTGTAAACTTGTCAACCGCCACCAGGAGGTGGGTCTTCTTATCTTTGGACCTTTTGAAAGGCCCAACCATATCCAACCCCCAAGTCGCAAACGGCCAAGTAATCAGAATCATTCTCAATTCTTGAGCCGGTACATAAGCACGCCTTGAAAACCTTTGGCAACCATCACACCGTCTGACCAGATGCTCCGCATCAGCATGAGTAGTTAACTAATAAAAACCATGGCGAAACGCTTTAGCCACCAGAGACTTTGAACTGGCATGGTGACCACAATCTCCTTCGTGGATCTCACGCAAGATTTCATGGCCTTCTTCAGGAGACACATAGCGTTGGAAAGCCCCTGATATACTACAATGATGCAACTCGCCGTTGATGATAGCCATGGACTTGGATCGCCGGATTATCTGCCTTGCTAGAATTTCATCCTCTGGCAACTCACCCCGATTCTTGTACACCAGGTAGGGAAGCGTCCAATCCGGAATAACATGAAGAGCTGCCACCAATCGAGCCTCCAGATCAGGAATAGCCAAATCCTCTTCACCAGGGATCTTGACCGACGGGTTGTGCAGCACATCCAGAAAAACATTGGGTGGGACCGGTTTGCGCTGAGAGCCCAGCCGGCTTAAAGCGTCTGCCGCTTCATTTTTCCGCCGGTCCACGTGATCCACCTGATAACCTTTGAAATAACCTGTGACAGTATCCACCTCACGACGATATGCTGCCATGAGTGGGTCCTTGGAGTCCCAAGTGCCGGACACTTGCTGGGCCACAAGGTCCGAGTCACCGAAGCACTTAACTCGACTTAGATTCATCTCCTTAGCCATCCGGAGACCATGGAGCAAGGCTTCATACTCAGCTGCATTGTTAGTACAAGGGAACATTAAACGGAGAACATAACAAAACTTATCACCTCGTGGGGAAGTTAATACAACTCCAGCCCCCGAGCCTTCCAATTGCCTGGATCCGTCAAAATGGATGGTCCAATATGTATGATCCGGCTTTTCTTCAGGTGCTTGCATTTCTGTCCAATCATTGATGAAATCAACAAGTGCTTGAGACTTAATCGCTGTCCGAGGCACATACTTCAAACCGTACGGCCCCAGCTCTATGGCCCACTTTGCAATCCGGCCAGTTGCTTCCCGGTTCTGGATGATATCTCCCAAAGGAGCAGAACTGACCACCGTAATTGAGTGCCCTTGGAAATATTGTTTAAGCTTCCGGCTTGCCATAAAGACTCCATACACCAGCTTCTGCCAATGTGGATACCTTTGCTTGGACTTAATGAGCACCTCGCTGATGTAATAAACCGGACGTTGAACCGGATGCTCCTTACCTGCCTCCTTTCGCTCCACCACAATAGCTACACTGACCGCCCGAACATTAGCAGCAACATATAGCAGTAACGGCTCCTTGTCAACGGGAGCGGCGAGCACAGGCGGATTGGCCAATTGCCGCTTTAAGTCCTCAAACGCTTCATCAGCAGCAGAACTCCAGACAAACTGATCCGTTTTTTTTAACATCTGATACAAAGGGATTGCCTTCTCACCCAGGCGACTAATAAACCGGCTTAGCACAGCAATCCTGCCTGCCAGGCGTTGAACATCGTTGATACGCTTCGGTTTAGCCAGGGAGGTGATAGCTGTGATCTTCTCCGGATTAGCCTCAATTCCCCTGTTGGACACTAGAAAACCCAATAGCTTGCCTGCCGGTACAACAAAAACACACTTGTTCGGATTAAGCATCATCTTGTATGTTCTCAGATTATCAAAGGTTTCTTTCAAATCATCAATCAGAGTCTCCTTCTCCCTGGATTTAACCACGATGTCATCCACGTAAGCATGTACATTACGGCCAATCTGCTTGTGAAGACAATTTTGTACACATCGTTGGTAAGTTGCCTGGGCACTCTTGAGCCCGAAGGGCATAGACACATAGCATAAGGCTCCAAAGGGAGTTATAAATGTTGTCTTCTCCTGGTCCTTAACTGCCATTTTGATCTGATGATAGCCAGAATACGCATCCAAAAAACTTAGACGCTCACAACCCGCCGTAGCATCAATAATTTGATCAATACGGGGGAGGGCGAAAGGATCTGCTGGACAAGCCTTATTAAGATCTGTGTAATCCACACACATACCCCAGGTGCCGTTTTTCTTGAGGACCAGCACCGGATTGGCAAGCCACTCAGGGTGAAACACTTCAATAATAAAGCCAGCTGCTAAGAGCCTGGCTACCTCCTCTCCAATCGCCTTGCGCCTTTCTTCGTTGAACCGGCGGAGGAACTGTTTCACCGGTTTGTATTTAGGATCCACATTAAGTGTGTGCTCAGCGAGTTCCCTCGGTAAACCTGGCATGTCAGAAGGTTTCCATGCGAAAATGTCCCGATTCTCACGGATGAACTCGATGAGTGCGCCTTCCTATTTCGGATCCAAGTTGGCACTGATGCTGAACTGCTTAGACGAATCGCTAGGTACGAAATCAACAAGCTTAGTCTCTGCTGCCGATTTGAACTTCAGGGTCGGATCATGCTCCGTAGTTGGCTTCTTCAACGGAGTCATGTCCGCCGGATCAACATTGTCTTTATAGTACTTCAACTCCTCGGTGGCACAAACCGACTCTGCATAAGCCGCATCTCCTTCCTCGCATTCCAAAGCGATTTTGCGGCTTCCATGAACCATTATTGTCCCCTTGTGACCCGGCATCTTGAGCTACAAATACACATAACAGGGCCGGGCTATAAACTTGGCGTACGCCGGTCGCCCAAACAGGGCATGATATGGACTTTGGATTTTCACCACCTCAAACGTCAATGTCTCTGATCTGGAATCATGATCATCCCCAAAGGCCACTTCCAGAGCTATCTTACCAACGGGATATGCTGATCTGCCAGGCACTACACCATGGAATACTATATTAGACGGTTTGAGATTCTTATCTGTCAGTCCCATACGACGGAAGGTCTCATAGTACAGGATGTTAATACTGCTCCCTCCATCCATGAGCACCTTGGTGAACTTATAACCTCCCACCTGAGGCGCCACCACCAGCGCCAGTTGACCCGGGTTATCGACCTGGGGTGGGTGATCCTCTCTGCTCCATATGATCGGCTGTTCAGACCAACATAGATAACGGGGTATGGCCGGTTCAACAGAGTTGACCGCCCGCCTCTGAACCTTCCGGTCTCGCTTGTCCAAGCTAGTGGTAAAGACATGGTACTGTCCACCACTCAACTGCTTTGGATTGCTCTGGTAACCCGACTGCTGCTGCTGCTGCTGTTGGTTGTAACCACCCTGGTTGTTCCAATTATTTTAACCATTATTTCCGCCCGGATTACCATTAAACCCTGAACCGGAACTTCCTCCACCGTAACCTGGCCCGGACCCTGAGCCATCGCCAGATCCGTGATCATACCGGAAATTATTAGAATTCTTGAACTCTTGCATAATAAAGCAATCCTTCCAAAGGTGGTTTGTTGGTTCCTCCTTCGTCCCATGTTTTGGACAGGGCTGGTTTAGCAGAAAGTTTAGGCGGTTTGGGTTAGGGTTGGGCGCCCCACTACGATTTCTTGGCCTACCTTTGCGTCGCTGGCCATTGTTCTGTGCGTTGGTATTAGCCACAAAGTCCATGTTACCATCCGCTTTACGCTTGCCTCCTCCGCCATTGCCTACCCAGTGATGTTGCTGACCTTTGGAGCTATTGTTCTTCTTTCCCTTCCCTGTCTTGTCATCATCAGATTCGGGATCCTTTGTACTATCAGAATCAGCATATTTCACCAAAGCGGCCATGAGAGTCCCCATGTCAGTGCAATGACGCTTCATCCGTCCCAACTTCAGCTTCAGGGGTCCAAACCGGCAGTTGCCCTCTAGGGTTAATACTGTGGTGTCAGCGTTGATGCGGTCTGAGGAGTGCAACACTTGTGAAACCCGGCGCACCCAATGAGTCGTTGATTCTCCTTCCTCCTGGACGCATGCAGCTAAGTCCACTATCGACATAGGCTGTTTACAGGTATCTTTGAAATTGCTGATAAACCGGGCCCGTAATTGGGCCCATGAACTGATAGAATTAGCTGGGAAGTTTTTTAACCAAGTACGGGTCGTTCCTTCAAGCATCATGGTGAAGTATTTTGCACATGCCGCGTCATCCACATCAAGCATCTCCATGGCCATCTCATAGCTCTCCACCCATGTCTCTGGAGGTTGATCCGCCGTGTAATTTGGCACCTTGCGCAGGCCTTTGAAATCCTTGGGCAAGCGCACGTTGCGTAAAGTGGGGATAAGGCAAGGCACCCCAAAGAACTGGAGGTAACACTAGGTTCAGTCAAGGTGGTTGGATGAACGGGCATGAGCTGCCGAGCCTGATGTTGTGCGGCTAACTCGGCCTCCCTGCGTGCGTGGGCCCGGTCCACCACTCCCTGAGCGTCATCAGCACCACCCGCTGGGTTGTTGTTCCGGGATGCCCCACGTCGTTCATTACTCGACACTGCCGGTTCATCCATATGTCTGCTATAGCTCTGGCTTGGACGAGGGGTCGAGTGGATCCGGTCGCGGTTGTACGAGTATGCTTCCTGTTGGGCCAAAGCGGTCCTCAGAAGTTCCTTGACCCGCCATGTCTCTACTGCCTGCGGCGAGTCACCTTCAATTGGAATGGCCTCCAGCCGTGCAGCAGCGGCAACAAGATTGTCCATTGGGTTGGAGTAGTGACCCGGGGTGTTAAAGCAGCCTGAGGTACAATGGTGTTCTGACGAGGCCGGTTGATCTGACGAGGCTGAACTGGTGTGCCGGTCCCAGGGGCTTCTGCCCGGTTTCCCTCCAGCGGATTGCCGGCTCTTGGCCCTGGAGTGTTGAAAAGGACTCTGGCCTCGAAAACCGGAGGTAAGCGGGATCGGTGCTTCCTCCTCATGACTTCATGTGATGCGCTCTGGTCTAACATAAGCCTGTAGGCATGTGCGTCCAAAGCAGCCCGCTCTGCGGCCATCCTGGTGTCCTCAGCTGCCAGATCCGCCTTGGCCCGGGTGATCTGTTCCTTTACCTTTGCAATCTCCGTATTGTGAACGTCCTGATCTGGCGGATTAACTACTGCCATAAGCACAGCCAACGCATCAAATAGTTCTGATAGAACCTGAGTCGGTGGGCGCACAGGGCCTCCTGCCCCGGCAGCCGTCGCTGCTGCTGAACCAGAAATTGTTGCCGCAGCTGTCGAAGAATGAAACGCTGCTTGTGTTCCGACCATGAATATTCCAACCCGGTTGGGCAGATCAGAGGGGTCCGGAATACTGTCGCCATCGGAACAGCTCCCAATCCGGCCATCTTGTAGCTGATAAAGAGATTCGGTTTCTCCGGTCGAAGATTCGTCACCGGAACAAATGACAGTTGCCCCGCGAAGTCCCGATCCATCCTCATAACTTCCTCCATGGATGACTCCCACGAAGGCACGCTTCATGGACGGTTTAACCCGGGCGGATTGCGCACGCTGAGCCGTCTCGACGAGGTCGGTGCAGATGTCCGGCTCAGGGCCTGGTTCACCGATCTTGCCAATGAAGACATGAATGCTACCAAAGGGGACCCGGTACCCATACTCAACTAAGCCGGCCTCGGGGCCCCAGCCTGCATCGTCGATGTAGAGCCTGCCGCGACGACTCTTAGTCATCCGGCCTACAACATAGCCCTTGACTCCTTCAAAGCGGCCCTCCAAGAACCGGAAACCATCGTGCGATAGCCCCACGGTGGGCGCCAACTGTCGTGGTTTTGTCACGGTAGATGTCCTATAGAAAGGACTTAGTCGTGGAGCCATCGCGACAGGTTAGCTTGAAGGGGTTAAAGCGGACACAAGGACGCAGGAGAGTTTATACTAGTTCGGGCCCTTCAAGGAAGGTAAAAGCCTATGTCTAGTTCTGATGGAATTGATTGGGTCTCGATGACTTGGGAGCAAACAAGCTTCGCCTAAGTCTCGAGTTGTGGTTGTCTGTCCTTAAACCGCCGCCGGGCTATCCCCTTATATACACGGGTGACGCCCGTCGGTCCACAGAGTCCCAACACCGGTTCATACTCATATCCGGGTTGGTCTCTCCTTATTCTTAACTTACAATACAAGTTTACATACCAAGCCGATTTACAGCTACAGGTCTTAAACCGATTACAGGCCTTGGGCCCTTATCTTCCTCCTTGGGTTTTAACACCCTTGAACTACTGATGACGTTAACCCGGCCCAGATAGGCCGGTTTACGCCCAGTAGTAATATCCCCAACAAAGTGGTGAATAAAAATATAGCTCCAAGTAAAGTTAACGATGAACAAAGACGAAAGAGGGGATGCCTTCCAGGGCATCCCCAAGCTTAGGCTCTTGGTTGTCCGTGAATATTACCTTGGGGTGCCTTGGGCATCCCCAAGCTTAGGCTCTTGCCACTCCTTATTCCATAGTCCATCGAATCTTTACCCAAAACTTGAAAACTTCACAACACAAAACTTAACAGAAAACTCGTAAGCTCTGTAAGTATAAGAAAATAAATCACCACTTAGGTACTGTTGTGAACTCATTCTAAATTCATATTGGTGTAATATCTACTGTCTTCCAACTCATCTATGGTTCATACCCTCCGATACTACTCGTAGATTCATCAAAGTAAGCAAACAACACATAGAAAATAGAATCTGTCAAAAATAGAACAGTCTGTAGTAATCTGGATCAAACATATACTTATGGAACCCCAAAAATTCTAAAATAAATTGATGGACGTGAGTAATTTATCTATTAATCATTACAAAATGAATTAACTAAATATCACTCTCCAAATAAAAATGGCAGCAAATCTCGTGAGCCCTATAGTTTCTGTTTTTTATAGCATGATCGCAAAGACTTTCCCCAAGTCTTCCCAAAGGTTCTACTTGGCACAAACACTAATTAAAACATAAAAACTTCATCTAAACAGAGGCTAGATGAATTGTTTATTACTAAATAGTAGCAAAAGGCAAAGAACAAAAATAAAAATTGGGTTGCCTCCCAACAAGCGCTAACGTTTAATGCCCCTAGCTAGGCATGATGATTTCAATGATGCTTACATAAAAGATAAAAATTGAAACATAACAGGAGCATCATGAAGCAAATGACAAGCACATTTAAGTCTAAAGCACTTCCTATGCATAGGAATTTTGTGAGCAAACAATTTATGGGAACAATAATCAACTAGCATAGGAAAGCAAAACAAGCATAACTTCAAGACTTTAAGCACATAGAGAGGAAACTTGGTATTATTGCAATTCCTACAAGCATATATTCCTCCCTCATAATAATTTTCATTAGCATCATGAATGAATTCAACAATATAACCATCACATAAAGTATTATTTTCATGATGCTCAAGCATAGAAATTTTACTATTCTCCACATAAGCAAAATTCTTCTCATGAATAGTAGTGGGAGATGATAACCCACAAGTGTAGGGGATCACAACAGTTTTCAAGGGTAGAGTATTCAACCCAAATTTATTGATTGTACACAAGGGGAGCCAAAGAATATTCTCAAGTATTAGCAGCTGAGTTGTCAATTCAACCACACCTGGAAACTTAGTATCTGCAGCAAAGTATTTAGTAGCAAAGTAATATGATAGTAGTGGTAACGATAGCAAAAGTAATGGTAGCAAAAGTAATATTTTTGGGTTTTATAGTGATTGTAACAGTAGCAGCGGAAAAGTAAATAAGCGAGGAACAATATATGGAAAACTTGTAGGCATTGGATCGGTGATGGACAATTATGCCGGATGCGATCGATCATGTAACAGTAATAACATAGGGTGACACAGAACTAGCTCCAGTTCATCAATGTAATGTAGGCATGTATTCCGAATATAGTCATACGTGCTTATGGGAAAGAACTTGCATGACATCTTTTGTCCTACCCTCCCGTGGCAGCGTGATCCTATAGGAAACTAAGGGATGTTAAGGCCTCCTTTTAATAGAGTACCGGACCGAAGCATTAACACATAGTGAATACATGAACTCCTCAAACTACGGTCATCACCGGGAGTGGTCCCGATTATTGTCACTTCGGGGTTAACGGATCATAACAGAAAATAGGTGACTATAGACTTGCAAGATAGGATCAAGAACTCTCATATATTGATGAAAACATAATAGGTTCAGATCTGAAATCATGGCACTCGGGCCCTAGTGACAAGCATTAAGCATAGAAAATTCATAGCAACATCAATCTCAGAACATAGTGGATACTAGGGATCAAACCCTAACAAAACTAACTCGATTACATGATAAATATCATCCAACCCATCACCTTCTAGCAAGCCTATGATGGAATTACTCACGCACGGCGGTGTGCATCATGAAATTGGTGATGGAGGAAGGTTGATGATGATGATGGCGACGGATTCCCCTCTCCGGAGCCCCGAACGAACTCCAGATCAGCCCTCCCGAGAGAGTTTAGGGCTTGGCAGCGGCTCCGTATCGTAAAATGTGATGAATCCTTCTTCCTGATTTTTTTCTCCCTAAAATTGAATATATGGAGTCAAGGTTGAGGTCGGTGGAGTGTCAGGGGGCCCATGAGGCAGGGGGCGCGCCCAGGGGGGTAGGGCGCCCCCACCCTCGTGGACAGGTGGTGGCCCCCTGACGTAGATCTTTCTTCCAGTATTTTTTATATATTCCAAAATAATTCTCCATTGATTTTCTGATCATTCCGAGAACTTTTATTTCTGCACAAAAATAACACCACGGCAATTCTGCTGAAAACAGCGTCAGTCCGGGTTAGTTCCGTTCAAATCATGCAAGTTAGAGTCCAAAACAAGGGCAAAAGTGTTTGGAAAAGTAGATATGACAGAGACGTATCAACTCCCCCAAGCTTAAACCTTTGCTTGTCCTCAAGCAATTCAGTTGATAAACTGAAAGTGATAAAGAAAATCTTTTACAAACTCTGTTTGCTCTTGTTGTTGTAAATATGTAAAGCCAACATTCAAGTTTTAGCAAAGATTATGAACTAACCACATTTGCAATAACATTTAGGTCTCATGTTTACTCATATCAATGGCATAAACAACTAGTGAGCAATAATAATAAATCTCGGATGATAACACTTTCTCAAAATAATCATGATATGATATGACAAGATGGTATCTCGCTAGCCCTTTCTGAGACCACAAAACATAATTGCAGAGCACCTTTAAAGATCAAGGACTGACTAGACATTGTAATTCATGGTAAAAGAGATCCAGTCAAGTCATACTCATGTAAACTAACATAATGGATGCAAATGATAGCGGTGCTCTCCAACTGGTGCTTTTAATAAGAGGATGATGACTCAACATAAAAGTAAATAGATAGGCCCTTCGCAGAGGGAAGCAGGGATTTGTAGAGGTGCCAGAGCTCGGTTTTTAAATAGATATGAATAATAATTTGAGCGGTATACTTTCATTGTCAACATAACAGCCGAGAGATCTCCATATCTTCCATGCTACACACATTATAGGCGGTTCCCAAACAGAATGGTAAAGTTTATACTCCCCCTCTACCAACAAGCATCAATCCATGGCTTGCTCGAAACAACGAGTGCCTCCAACTAACAAGAGTCCCATGGGAGTTTTGTTTGCAGTTATTTTGATTTGATTTGCATAAAGCATGGGACTGGGCATCCCGGTGACCAGCCATTTTCTCGTGAGTGAGGAGCAGAGTCCACTCCTCTTGAGAATAACCTGCCTAGCATGGAAGATACAGACAGCCCTAGTGGATACATGAGCTATTTGAGCATACAAAACAGAATGTTTATTTGAAGGCTTAGAGTTTGGCATATACAAATTTACCTGGAACGACAGGTAGATACTGTGTATAGGTAGGTATGGTGGACTCATATGGAATAACTCTGGGGTTTATGGAGTTGGATGCACAAGCAGTATTCCCGCTTAGTACAAGTGAAGGCTAGAAAAAGACTGGGAAGCGACCAGCTAGAGAGCGACAACAGTCATGAACATGCATTAAAATTAATCAACACCGAATGCAAGCATGAGTAGGATATAATGTACCATGAACATAAATATCATAGAGGCTATGTTGATTTTGTTTCAACTACATGCGTGAACATGTGCCAAGTCAAGCCACTCGAATCATTCAAAAGAGGATACCACCCTATCATACCACATCACAACCATTTTAATAGCATGTTGGCACGCAAGGTAAACCATTATAAGCTCCTAGCTAATTAAGCATGGCATAAGCAACTACAATCTCTAATTGTCATTGCAAACATGTTTATTCATAATAGGTTGAATTAGGCACGATGAACTAATCATATTTACAAAAACAAGAGAGGTCGAGTTCATACCAGCTTTTCTCATCTCAATAAGTTCATCATATAATCATCATTATTGCCTTTCACTTGCACGACTGAATAGTCTGGATAATAATAATAGTGCAGGTGCATTGGACTAAGCTGGAATCTGCAAGCATTCAATTCAAGAGAGAAAACAAGGTAAAATGGGCTCTTTGTTAGATCAACAATAATGCATATAAGAGCCACTCAAAATTTTCATTATGGTCTTCTCCTCTCGGCCCCCAAAGAACAAGAAAAGAAAAGAAAAACTATTTACACAGGAAAGCTCCCAACAAGCAAAAAAAGAAGAACGAGAAATCTTTTTGGGTTTTCTTTTTAATTACTACTACAAGCATGGAAAGTAAACTAGCTAAAAAGCTGCAACTATTTTTTTTGTTTTTCTTAAGGTTTATGAAACACACAAGAAGAAAGCATAAAAAAGGAAAATAAACTAGCATGGATATTGCAATGAAAAAGTATGAGCACCAACAACTAGCATGAGTGTGTGAACATGAATGTAATGTCGGTGAGAGATACGTACTCCCCCAAGCTTAGGCTTTTGGCCTAAGTTGGTCTATGGCCACGGTTGGCCTAGCGGATATCCAAAGTTGTAGCTAGGGTCGTACTGAGATGCAGCGGCAATTGCCTGATGAGCTGCAGCTTGGAGGCGAGCTGTCTCCACCCTCCTCTCATACTCGGTCGCCTCCTCCCTGGTTATAACATATCTCCCCTTTTCCAGAAAGTCAAAGAAAGTAGGAGCAGGGAGAGTGACATGATAGATTCGTCATTTGTCAAAGATTAGTCAGTACTGGAGGAACTGATCGTTCCTCTCAACAAACTGATGACGAACCATAGCATCATAATCTAGATAAGAAGGAGGCAACTCAATATCATCTCCACGTAAGGGTATCTCAAGAAAGTTAGCTATACGAGTTGCATAAATTCCACCAAAGAAATATCCATGAATACGATTATTATGCAACCTACGTGCAACAATAGCCCCCAAGTTGTATTGTGTATCTCCTAAAACAGCGCTCCTGAGAACACTAAGATCAGGTACACACATGTGACATGCTTCATCTTTACCGTTTATGCACCTTCCTATGAAGAGAGCAAAATAATGTATAGCAGGAAAATGAATGCTCCCTATGGTGGCTTGTGTTACATCTCTAGATTCCCCCACTGTAATACTAGCAAGAAAATCTCTAAATCCAGATTTGTGAGGTTCACTAACATTACCCCACTGTGGGAGTTTACAAGCAGTGTTAAAATCTTCTAAGTCCATGGTATAAGACTTATCATAGAGGTCAAACAGGAATGTTTGAGAATTGCGTGATGATGAAAATTTAAAACTTCTCACAGATGAATCAGTTAAATAGAGGTACTAATGGCACTTATCTGCCTCAAAGCTCTCAAGATCAGCATTATGCACATATGCATCAAATTCCTCTTTAATTCCTGCTCAAATCATGAAATCCTCTAACGGCCATTCACAGGGCCACACTTGAGCGTCTCTTGGTGGTTCCTCGTCCGCATCGCGTATTGCAGGCCTGGGTCCTTGCTTCCTTGAAGAACCACCTTGGTACATTTTCCTAAACGTATTTCTTCCGCTGAAAAATTTCTGAAATTTTTAGTAACTTCAAAATAAAAGTGAACCAAACTCAACAATATTGATAGCAACTACTCCTACAAGTGCCTAGAGGAAATATCATGCATCAAAACTACTTTTGACCACATAAATTTGACATGCAAGCTCAAGAATAGGGTCACCTAAGAAGCAAAAATTTGCAATAAATAAAGCACTAGAACAAAAACTAATTGGACCAATGGAGGAGTCACATACCAAAGAACAATCCCCCAAAGCAGTTTTGTGAATGGAGCTTTGAGCAAGGAGATTGAAAATGGCAGCAAGATGAGCTTGGACTCAGGTTTGAGCTGGCTAGTGATTTTTCTGGGAGGAAGGAGTGTGTGGTAGCTGGAATAAGTGGAGGGGAGCCACCATGGGCCCACGAGGCAGGGGGCGTGCCTAGGGGGGTGGGCGCGCCCTGGACCCTCGTGGCCAGGTGCTTGCTCCCCCTGATGTGTTCTTAGTGCCAGATATTCTCAAATATTCTAGAAAAAATCATATTTAATTTTCAGGGCATTTGGTGAACTTTTATTTTCGGGGTATTTTTATTGCATTGATAATTCAGAAAACAGGCAAGAAAAATACTATTTTTACTTTATTTAATATAAATAACAGAAAGTAAAAAGAGGGTACAGAGAGTTGTGTTTTCTAAATTCATCCATCTCATGATCATCAAAAGGAATCCACTAACAAGGTTGATCGGGTCTTGTTAACAAACTCATTCCGAATAACATGGAACTGGAGAATTTTCGAATAACACTAGGTTACCTCAACGGGGATATGCGCTTCCCCAACAATAAGAATATCATATTTCTTCTTGACAGTAGGAAGAGGAAATTCAAAACCTCCAATAGTAATTGTTGAAAATTTTCCAATATAATTGATACTGTGGACTTAAGGTTGTTTCCTCGGAAAGTGTATCGTATGCTCATTACCATTAACATGAAAAGTGACATTGCCTTTGCTGCAATCAATAACAGCCCCTGCAGTATTCAAAAAGGGTCTACCAAGAATAATAGACATACTATCGTCCTCAGGAATATCAAGAATAACAAAGTCCGTTAAAATAGTAACGTTTGCAACCACAACAGGCACATCCTCACAAATACCGACAAGTATAGCAGTTGATTTATCAGCCATTTTCAAAGATATTTCAGTAGTGTCAACTTATTCAAATCAAGTCTAAGATATAAAGAGAGAGGCATAACACTAACACCAGCTCCAAGATCACATAAAGCAGTTTTAACATAGTTTCTTTTAATGGAGCATGGTATAGTTGGTACTCCTGGATCTCCAAGTTTCTTTGGTATTCCACCTTTGAAAGTATAATTAGCAAGCATGGTGGAAATTTCAGCTTCCGGTATCTTTCTTTTATTAGTAACAATATCTTTCATGTACTTAGCATAGGGGTTCATTTTAAGCATATCAGTCAAACGCATACGCAAAAAGATAGGTCTAATCATTTCAGCAAAGCGCTCAAAATCATCATCATCCTTTTTCTTGGATGGTTTAGGAGGAAAAGGCATGGGTTTCTAAACCCATGGTTCCCTTTCTTTACCGTCCTTCCTAGCAACAAAGTCTCTCTTATCATAATGTTGATTCTTTGATTGTGGGTTATCAAGATCAACAACAGGTTCAATTTCTACATCATTATCATTGCTAGGTTGAGCATCAACATGAACATCATCATTAACATTATCACTAGGTTCATGTTCATTACCAGATTGTGTTTCAGCATCAGAAATAGAAATATCGTTGGGATTCTTAGGTGTGTCAACAACAGGTTCACTAGAAGCATGCAAAGTCCTATCATTTTTCTTTTTTTTCCTCTTAGAAGGACTAGGTGCATCAACATTAGTTCTCTGAGAATCTTGCTCAATTCTCTTAGGATGGCCCTCAGGATACAAAGTTTCCTGAGTCGTTTTACCACCTCTAGTCATAACTCTAACAACATTATCATTCTTCCTATTATTTAATTCATTGAGCAAATCATTCTGAGCTTTAAGCACTTGTTCTACTTGAGTGGTAACCATAGAAGCATGTTTACTAATAAGTTTAAGTTCACCTTTAACATTAGCCATATAATCACTCAAGTGTTCAATCATATAAGCATTATGTTTCAATTGTCTACCAACATAAGCATTAAAATCTTCTTGCTTAACCATAAAGTTATCAAATTCATCCAAACATTGGCTTGGTAAACTTAGCAGGAGGGATTTCAGCTTTATCATATCTATAGAGAGAATTTACCTTTACTACCTGTGTCGGGTTATCAAGACCATGTATTTCTTCAACAGGCGGCAAATTAAGACCATGTATTTCTTCAATAGGAGGTAAATTCTTAACATCTTTCAGCTTTTATACCTTTTTCTTTCATAGATTTCTTTGCCTCTTGCATATCTTCAGGACTGAGAAATGGAATACCCCTTTTCTTCGGGGTTGGCTTAGGAGTTGGTTCAGGAAGTGTCCAATTATTTTCATTAGTCAACATATTATTCAATAGAATTTCAGCTTGATCAACAGTTCTTTCCCTGAAAACACAACTAGCACAACTATCCAGGTAATCTCTGGAAGCATCAGTTAGTCCATTATTAAAGATATCAAGTATTTCATTTTTCTTGAGAGGATGATCAGGCAAAGCATTAAGTAATTGGAGAAGCCTACCCCAAGCTTGTGGGAGACTCTCTTCTTCAATTTGCACAAAATAAATATTTCCCTTAAAACAGCTTGTTTCTTATGAGCGGGGAAATATTTAGCAGAGAAGTAGTAAATCATATCCTGGGGACTACCCACACAACCAGGATCAAGAGAATTAAACCATATCTTAGCATCACCCTTTAATGAGAACGGAAATAATTTAAGGATGTAATAGTAGCGAGTTTTCTCATCATTAGTGAACAGGGTAGCTATATCATTTAATTTAGTAAGATGTGCCACAACAGTTTCAGATTCATAGCCATAGAAAGGATCAGATTCAATCAAAGTAATTAA
Source organism: Triticum aestivum (assembly GCF_018294505.1). NCBI lineage: Eukaryota > Viridiplantae > Streptophyta > Magnoliopsida > Poales > Poaceae > Triticum > Triticum aestivum. The sequence goes on from NC_057809.1 coordinate 213,792,876, forward strand.
CTCAGGATCAACACAGAAATCATAATCCTTATTAGTAATAAAGATAGGTGAAGTAGCATAAGTAGGATCATATTTCATTCTAGCATTCAGGGATTTTTCTTTAAGCTTAGCTAATAGTTTCTTAAGATCACTTCTATCATTGCAAGAAACAAAGTCTCTAGCAGTTTCTTCATCCATAACATAACCCTCAGGAACAACAGGCAATTCATATCTAGGGGGAGAATCTTCATCATCACTTTCATTAGGACTCAAAGAATAGAGCTATGCTCCCCGGCAACGGCGCCAGAAAATGTTCTTGATAACCCACAAGTGTAAGGGATTGCAACAGTTTTTGAGGGTAGAGTATTCAACCCAAATTTATTAGATTCGACACAAGGGGAGCGAAAGAATATTCTCAAGTATTAGCAGCGGAGTTGTCAATTCAACCACACCTGGAAACTTAATATTGTTGGAAATATGCCCTAGAGGCAATAATAAAAGTGTTATTATTATATTTCTTTGTTCATGATAATAGTCTTTTATTCATGCTATAATTGTATTATTCGGAAATCGTAATACACGTGTGAATACATAGACCACAATATGTCCCTAGTGAGCCTCTAGTTGACTAGCTCGCTGTGATCAACAGATAGTCATGGTTTCCTGGCTATGGACATTGGATGTCGTTGATAACGGGATCACATCATTAGGAGAATGATGTGATGGACAAGACCCAATCCTAAGCCTAGCACAAAGATCGTGTAGTTTGTATGCTAAAGCTTTTCTAATGTCAAGTATCTTTTCCTTAGACCATGAGATTGTGCAACTCCCGGATACCGTAGGAATTCTTTGGGTGTACCAAACGTCACAACGTAACTGGGTGGCTATAAAGGTGCATTACAGGTATCTCCGAAAGTGTCTGTTGGGTTGGCACGAATCGAGACTGGGATTTGTCACTCCGTGTAAACGGAGAGGTATCTCTGGGACCACTCGGTAGGACATCATCAGAATGTGCACAATGTGACCAAGGGGTTGATCAAGGGATGATGTGTTACGGAACGAGTAAAGAGACTTGCCGGTAACGAGATTGAACAAGGTATCGGTATACCGACGATCGAATCTCGGGCAAGTAAAATACCGCTAGACAAAGGGAATTGAATACGGGATTGATTAAGTCCTTGACATCGTGGTTCATCCGATGAGATCATCGTGGAACATGTGGGAGCCAACATGGGTATCCAGATCCCGCTGTTGGTTATTGACCGGAGAACGTCTCGGTCATGTCTGCATGGTTCCTAAACCCGTAGGGTCTACACACTTAAGGTTCGATGATGCTAGGGTTATAAAGGAAGTTTGTATGTGGTTACCAAATGTTGTTCGGAGTCCCGGATGAGATCCCGGACGTCACGAGGAGTTCCGGAATGGTCCGGAGGTAAATATTTATATATGGGAAGTCCTGTTTTGGTCACCGGAAAAGTTTCGGGTCTTATCGGTAACATACCGGGACCACCGGGAGGGTCCCGGGGGTCCACCAAGTGGGGCCACCAACCCCGGAGGGCTGCATGGGCCAAGTGTGGGAGGGAACCAGCCCCAGGTGGGCTGGTGCGCCCCCCACAAGGGACCCAAGGCGCAAGGGAGAGTGGGAGGGGGCAAACCCTAGGGCAGATGGGCCCTAAGGCCCACCCCAGGCGCGCCTCCCCTCTCTCCCCCTCTTGGCCGCCTCCCCTAGCCCCATCTAGGGCTGGCCGCACCCCTTGGGGGGGGGGGGAAACCCTAGATGGGGCGCAGCCCTCTCCCTCCCCTATATATATTTGAGGTTTGGGGCTGCTATAGACACGACAACTTCTCCCTCTTGGTGCAGCCCTACCTCTCGTACTCCTCCTCTTCCGCGGTGCTTGACGAAGCCCTGCTAGACTACCACGCTCCTCCATCACCACCACGCCGTTGTGCTGCTGTTGGATGGAGTCTTCCTCAACCTCTCCCTCTCTCCTTGCTGGATCAAGGCGTGGGAGACGTCACTGGGCTGTACGTGTGTTGAACGTGGAGGTGCCGTCCGTTCGGCACTAGGATCTTCGGTGATTTGAATCACGACGAGTACGACTCCTTCAACCCCGTTCTCTTGAACGCTTCCGCTTAGCGATCTACAAGGGTATGTAGATGCACTCTCCTTCCCCTCGTTGCTGGTTTCTCCATAGATAGATCTTGGTGACACGTAGGAAAATTTTGAATTTCTGCTACGTTCCCCAACAGTGGTATCAGAGCTAGGTCGATTGCGTAGATTCTTTGCACGAGTAGAACACAAAGTAGTTGTGGGCGTTGATGTTGTTCAATATGCTTACCGTTACTAGTCCAATCTTGTTTCGACGGTATTGTGGGATGAAGCGGCCCGGACCGACCTTACACGTACTCTTACGTGAGACAGGTTCCACCGATTGACATGCACTTGGTGCATAAGGTGGCTAGCGGGTGCCAGTCTCTCCCACTTTAGTCGGAACGGATTCGATGAAAAGGGTCCTTATGAAGGGTAAATAGCAATTGGCATATCACGTTGTGGTTTTGCGTAGGTAAGAAACGTTCTTGCTAGAAACCCATAGCAGCCACGTAAAACATGTAAACAACAATTAGAGGACGTCTAACTTGTTTTTGCAGGGTATGCTATGTGATGTGATATGGCCAAGAAGAATGTGATGAATGATATGTGATGTATGAGATTGATCATGTTCTTGTAATAGGATTCACGACTTGCATGTCGATGAGTATGACAACCGGCAGGAGCCGTAGGAGTTGTCTTAAATTTATTGTATGACCTGCGTGTCATTGAACAACGCCATGTAATTACTTTACTTTATTGCTAACCGGTAGCCATAGTAGTAGAAGTAATAGTTGGCGAGACAACTTCATGAAGACACGATGATGGAGATCATGATGATGGAGATCATGGTGTCATGCCGGTGACGATGATGATCATGGAGCCCCGAAGATGGAGATCAAAAGGAGCAAAATGATATTGGCCATATCATGTCACTATTTGATTGCATGTGATGTTTATCATGTTTATGCATCTTGTTTACTTAGAACGACGGTAGTAAATAAGATGATCCCTTACAACAATTTCAAGAAGTGTTCTCCCCTAACTGTGCATCGTTGCTAAAGTTCGTCGCTTCTAAGCACCACGTGATGATCGGGTGTGATGGATTCTTACGTTCACATACAACGGGTGTAAGACAGATTTACACACGCGAAACACTTAGGGTTAACTTGACGAGCCTAGCATGTACAGACATGGCCTCGGAACACGGAGACCGAAAGGTCGAACATGAGTCGTATAGTAGATACGATCAACATGAAGATGTTCACCGATGATGACTAGTCCGTCTCACATGATGATCGGACACGGCCTAGTTGACTCGGATCATGTAATCACTTAGATGACCAGAGGGATGTCTATCTGAGTGGGAGTTCATTAGATGAACTTAATTATCCTGAACATAGTCAAAAGACCCTTTGCAAATTATGTCATAGCTCGTGCTTTAGTTCTACTGTTTTAGATATGTTCCTAGAGAAAATATAGTTGAAAGTTGATAGTAGCGATTATGCGATCAGTAGAAAGCTTACGTTCTTAATGCACCGCTCAGTGTGCAGAACCCCAAACGTCGTCTGTGGATGTTAAGAACATCGGACATACATATTTTGATAACTACGTGATAGTTCAGTTAAATAGTTTAGAGTAGAGGCACCAAAGACGTTTTCAAAATGTCGCGGAACATATGAGATGTTTCGAGGGCTGAAATTGGGATTTCGGGCTCGTGCCCATGTCAAGAGGTATAAGACCTCCGACAATTTTCTTAACCTGCAAACTAAGGGAGAGAAGCTCAATCGTTGAGCCTGTGCTCAGATTGTCTGAATGCAAAAATCACTTGAATCGAGTGGGAGTTGATCTTCCAGATGAGATAGTGATGTTTCTCCAAAGTCATTGCCACCAAGCTGCTAGAGCTTCATGATGAACTATAACATATCAGGGATAGATATGATGATCCTTGAGGTATTCGCGATGTTTGACACCGCGAAAGTAGAAATCAAGAAGGAGCATCAATTGTGGATGGTTGGTGAAACCACTAGTTTCAAGAAGGGCAAGGGAAAGAAGGGATACTTCATGAAACGGCAAATCAGCTGCTGCTCTAGTGAAGAAACCCAAGGTTGAACCCAAACCCGAGACTAAGTGCTTCTGTAATAAGGGGAACAGCCACTGGAGCAGTATTACCCTAGATACTTGGTAGATGAGAAGGCTGGCAAGGTCGATAGAAGTATATTGGATATACATTATGTTAATGTGTACTTTACTAGTACTTCTAGTAGCACCAGGGTATTAAGATACCGTTTCGGTTGCTAAGTGTTAGTAACTCGAAATAGAAGAGCTACGGAATAAACGGGAGACTAGCTAAAGGTGAGCTGACGATATGTGTTGGAAGTGTCTCCAAGTTTGATGTGATCCAACATCGCACGCTCCCTCTACCATCAAGATTAGTATTAAACCTGAATAATTGTCATTTGGTGTTTGCGTTGAGCATAGACATGATTGGATTATGTCTATCGCAATATGGTTATTCATTTAAGGAGAATAATGGTTACTCTGTTTATTTGAATAATACCTTCAATGGTCTTGCACCTAAAGGAATGGTTTATTGAATCTCGATCGTAGTGATACACATTTTCATGCCAAAAGATATAAGATAGTAATGATAGTACCACCTACTTGTGGCACTGCCATGTAAGTCATATTGGTATAAAACGCATGAAGAAGCTCCATGTTGATGGATCTTTGGACTCACTCGTTTTGAAAAGTTTGAGACATGCGAACCACGTCTATTGGTGTATACGCATGAAGAAACTCCATGCAGATGGATCGTTTGGACTCACTTGATTTTGAATCACTTGAGATATGCAAATCATACCACATGGGCAAGATGACTGAAAAGCCTCGTTTTCAGTAAGATGGAACAAGATAGCAACTTGTTGGAAGTAACACATTTTGATGTGTGCAGTCCAATGAGTGCTGAGGCATGCAGTGAATATCGTTATGTTCTTACTTCACAGATGATTCGAGTAGATGTTGAGAATATTTACTTGATGAAACACAAGTCTGAATTATTGAATGGTTCAAGTAATTTCAGAGTGAAGTTGAAGATCATCGTGACAAGAGGATAAAATGTCTATGATAAGATCATAGAGATGAGTATCTGAGTTACGAGTTTTGGCACACAATTAAGACATTGTGGAAATTGTTTCGCAATTAATACCGCCTGGAACACCATAGTGTGATGGTGTGTCCGAACATCATAGTTGCACCCTATTGGATATGGTGTGTACCATGATGTCTCTTATCGAATTACCACTATTGTTCATGGGTTAGGCATTAGAGACAACCACATTCACTTTAAATAGGGCACCACGTAATTCTGTTGAGATGACACCGTATGAATTATGGTTTAGAGAAACCTAAGTTGTCGTTTCTTAAAAGTTTGGGGCTGCGACGCTTATGTGAAAAAGTTTCAGGTTGATAAGCTCGAACCCAAAGCGGATAAAATGCATCTTCATAGGACACCCAAAATAGTTGGGTATACCTCCTAATTCAAATCCGAAAGCAATAGGGATTGTTTCTTGAATCGGGTCCTTTCTCGAGGAAAAGTTTGTCTCGGAAAGTTGAGTGGGAGGATGGTGGAGACTTGATGAGGTTATTGAACCGTCACTTCAACTAGTGTGTAGCAGGGCACAGGAAGTTGTTCCTATGGCACCTACACCAATTGAAGTAGAAGCTTATGATAGTGATCATGAAACTTCGGATCAAGTCACTACCGTACCTTGTAGGGTGACAAGGATGCGTACTACTTCAGAGTGGTACGATGATCCTGTCTTGAAGGTCATGTTGCTAGACAACAATGAACCTACGAGCTATGGAGAAGCGATGGTGGGCCCATATTCCGACAAATGGTTAGAAACCATGAAATCTGAGATAGGATCCATGTATCAGAACAAAGCATGGACTTTGGTGGACTTGCCCAATGATCGGCAAGCCATTAAGATAAATGGATCTTTAAGAAGAAGATGGACGTGGACGGTAATGTCACCGTCTATGAAGCTTGACTTGTGGCAAAGAGTTTTTCACAAGTTCAAGGAGTTGACTACGATGAAATTTTCTCATCCGTAGCGATGCTTAAGTCCGTCGGATTCATGTTAGCATTAGTTGCATTTACGAAATCTGGCAGATGGATGTCAAAACGAGTTTCCTTACCAATTTTCGTAAGGAAAGGTTGTATGTAATACAATCAGAAAGGTTTTGTCGATCCTAAGGATGCTAAAAGGTATGCTAGCTCTAGCGATCCTTCCATGGACTGGAGTAAGCATCTCGGAGTTGGAATGTGTACTTTGATAAGATGATCAAAGATTTTGGGTTTATACAAAGTTTATGAGAAACTTGTATTTCCAAAGAAGTGAGTGGGAGCACTATAGAATTTCTGATGAGTATATGTTGTTGACATATTGATGATCAGAAATGATGTAGAATTTCTAGAAAGCATATAGGGTTATTTGAAAGGTGTTTTTCAATAGAAAACTTGGATTAAGCTACTTGAACATTGAGCATCAAGATCTATAAGGATAGATCAAAATACTTAATAATACTTTCAAATGAGCACATACCTTGACATGATCTTGAAGGTGTTCAAGATGGATCAGTCAAAGAAGAAGTTCTTGCCTGAGTTGTAAGGTACGAAGTTAAGACTTAAAGCTCGACCTCGGCAGAAAAGAGAGAAAGGACGAAGGTCGTCCCCTATGCTTTAGACGTAGGCTCTACAGTATGCTATGCTAAGTACCGCACCTGATGTGTGCCTTGCCACATGTCTGGCAAGAGAGTACAAAGGTGATCAAGGAGTGGATCATCACATAGCGGTCAAAGTTATCCTTAGAGGAATAAGGATATGTTTCTCGATTATGGAGGTGATAAAGAGCTCGGCGTAAAGGGTTACGTTGATGCAAGCTTTAACACCTATCCGAATGACTCTGAGTAGCAAACCGGATACATATAGTGGAGCAACCATTTGGAATAGCTCCAAGTGGAGCGTGGAAGCAGCATTTACAATATGACTTAGAAATTTGCAAAGTACATACGGATCTGAATGTTACAGATCCGTTGACTAAAACCTCTCTCACAAGCAGAACATGATCAAACCCCAGAACTCATTGAGTCTTAATCACATGATGATGTGAACTAGTTTAATGACACTAGTAAACTCTTTGGATGTTGGTCACATGGTGATGTGACCTGTCAGTGTTAATCACATGGTGATGTGAACTAGATTATTGACTCTAGTGCAAGTGGGAGACTGTTGGAAATATGCCCTAGAGGCAATAATAAAAGTGTTATTATTATATTTCTTTGTTCATGATAATAGTCTTTTATTCATGCTATAATTGTATTATTCTGAAATCGTAATACACGTGTGAATACATAGACCACAATATGTCCCTAGTGAGCCTCTAGTTGACTAGCTCGCTGTGATCAACAGATAGTCATGGTTTCCTGGCTATGGACATTGGATGTCGTTGATAACGGGATCACATCATTAGGAGAATGATGTGATGGACAAGACCCAATCCTAAGCCTAGCACAAAGATCGTGTAGTTCGTATGCTAAAGCTTTTCTAATGTCAAGTATATTTTCCTTAGACCATGAGATTGTGCAACTCCCGGATACCGTAGGAATGCTTTGGGTGTACCAAACGTCACAACGTAACTGGGTGGCTATAAAGGTGCATTACAGGTATCTCCGAAAGTGTCTGTTGGGTTGGCATGAATCGAGACTGGGATTTGTCACTCCGTGTAAACGGAGAGGTATCTCTGGGCCCACTCGGTAGGACATCATCAGAATGTGCACAATCTGACCAAGGGGTTGATCACGGGATGATGTGTTACGGAACGAGTAAAGAGACTTGCCGGTAACGAGATTGAACAAGGTATCGGTATACCGACGATCGAATCTCGGGCAAGTAAAATACTGCTAGACAAAGGGAATTGAATACGGGATTGATTAAGTCCTTGACATCGTGGTTCATCCGGTGAGATCATCGTGGAACATGTGGGAGCCAACATGGGTATCCAGAACAGCGCTGTTGGTTATTGACCGGAGAACGTCTCGGTCATGTCTGCATGGTTCCCGAACCCGTAGGGTCTACACACTTAAGGTTCGATGACGCTAGGGTTATAAAGGAAGTTTGTATGTGGTAACCGAATGTTGTTCGGAGTCCCGGATGAGATCCCGGATGTCACGAGGAGTTCCGGAATGGTCCGGAGGTAAAGATTTATATATGGGAAGTCCTGTTTTGGTCACCGAAAAAGTTTCGGGTCTTATCGGTAACGTACCGGGACCACCGGGAGGGTCCCGGGGGTCCACCAAGTGGGGCCACCAACCCCGGAGGGCTGCATTGGCCAAGTGTGGGAGGGAACCAGCCCCAGGTGGGCTGGTGCGCCCCCCACAAGGGACCCAAGGCGCAAGGGAGAGTGGGAGGGGGCAAACCCTAGGGCAGATGGGCCCTAAGGCCCACCCCAGGCGCGCCTCCCCTCTCTCCCCCTCTTGGCCGCCTCCCCTAGCCCCATCTAGGGCTGGCCGCACCCCTTGGGGGGGGGAACCCTAGATGGGGGTGCAGCCCTCTCCCTCCCCTATATATATTTGAGGTTTGGGGCTGCTATAGACACGACAACTTCTCCCTCTTGGTGCAGCCCTACCTCTCGTACTCCTCCTCTTCCGCGGTGCTTGGTGAAGCCCTGCTGGACTACCACGCTCCTCCATCACCACCACGCCGTTGTGCTACTGTTGGATGGAGTCTTCCTCAACCTCTCCCTCTCTCCTTGCTGGATCAAGGCGTGGGAGACGTCACTGGGCTGTACGTGTGTTGAACACGGAGGTGCCGTCCGTTCGGCACTAGGATCTCCGGTGATTTGAATCACGACGAGTACGACTCCTTCAACCCCGTTCTCTTGAACGCTTCCGCTTAGCGATCTACAAGGGTATGTAGATGCACTCTCCTTCCCCTCGTTGCTGGTTTCTCCATAGATAGATCTTGGTGACACGTAGGAAAATTTTGAATTTTTGCTATGTTCCCCAACAAATATCCACATCAAAGTATTTAGTAGCAAAGTAATATGATAGTAGTGGTAACGATAGCAAAAGTAACAGTAGCAAAAGTAATATTTTTGGGTTTTATAGTGATTGTAACAGTAGTAGCGGAAAAGTAAATAAGCGAGGAACAATATATGGAAAAGTCGTAGGCATTGGATCGGTGATGGAGAATTATGCCGGATGCGATCGATCATGTAACAGTCATAACATAGGGTGACACAGAACTAGCTCCAGTTCATCAATGTAATGTAGGCATGTATTTCGAATATAGTCACACGTGCTTATGGGAAAGAACTTGCATGACATCTTTTGTCCTACCCTCCCGTGGCAGCGTGATCCTATTGGAAACTAAGGGATATTAAGGCCTCCTTTTAATAGAGTACCAGACCAAAGCATTAACACATAGTGAATATATGAACTCCTCAAACTACGGTCATCACCGGGAGTGGTCCCGATTATTGTCACTTCGGGGTTAACGGATCATAACACATAATAGGTGACTATAGACTTGCAAGATAGGATCAAGAACTCTCATATATTGATGAAAACATAATAGGTTCAGATCTGAAATCATGGCACTCGGGCCCTAGCGACAAGCATTAAGCATAGCAAAGTCATAGCAACATCAATCTCAGAACATAGTGGATACTAGGGATCAAACCCTAACAAAAGTAACTCGATTACATGATAAATCTCATCCAACCCATCACCGTCTAGCAAGCCTACAATGGAATTACTCGCGCACGGCGGTGAGCATCATGAAATTGGTGATGGAGGAAGGTTGATGATGATGGTGGCGACGGATTCCCCTCTCCGGAGCCCCGAACGGACTCCAGATCAGCCCTCCCGAGAGAGTTTAGGGATTGGCGGCGGCTCCGTATCGTAAAATGCGATGGATCCTTCTCCCTGATTTTTTTCTCCCCGAAAGTGAATATATGGAGTCAAGGTTGAGGTCGATGGAGTGTCAGGGGGCTCACGAGGCAGGGGGCGCGCCCAGGGGGGTAGGGCGCGCCCCCACCCTCGTGGACAGGTGGTGGCCCCTGACGTAGATCTTTCTTCCAGTATTTTTTATATATTCCAAAATAATTCTCCGTTGATTTTCAGTTCATTCCGAGAACTTTTATTTCTGCACAAAAATAACACCATGGCAATTCTGCTGAAAACAGCGTCACTCCGGGTTAGTTCCATTCAAATCATGCAAGTTAGAGTCCAAAACAAGGGCAAAAGTGTTTGGAAAAGTAGATACGACGGAGACGTATCAGGAGAAAACTCAACAAAATAACTATCATGTGAGGCATAATCCAATTGAAAATTAAAATCAAGATGACAAGTTTCATGGTTATCATTGTTCTTTATAGCATACATGTCATCACAATAATCATCATAGATAGCAACTTTGTTCTCATAATCAATTAGAACCTCTTCCGAAATAGTGGATTCATCACTAAATAAAGTCATGACCTCTCCAAATCCACTTTCATAATTATCACAATAAGATTCAACACCCTCCAAAATAGTGGGATCATTACTTCCTAAAGTTGACACTCTTCCAAACCCACTTTCATCAATATAATCATCATAAATAGGAGGCATTCTATCATCATAATACATTTGCTCATCAAAACTTGGGGGACAAAAAATATAATCTTCGTCAAACATAGCATCCCCAAGCTTGTGGCTTTGCATATCATTAGCATCATAGATATCAAAGGAATTCGTACTAACAACGTTGCAATCATGCTCATCATCCATAGGTTTAGTGCAAAACATTTCAATACATTCTTCTTCTAACACTTTGGCACAATTATCGGAATCCTTATTTTCACGAAATACATTAAAAAGATGAAGCATATGAGGTACCCTCAATTCCATTTTTTGTAATTTTCTTTTATAGACTAAACTAGTGATAAAACAAGAAACAAAAAGATTCGATTGCAAGATCTAAAGATATACCTTCAAGCGCTAACCTCCCCGGCAACAGCGCCAGAAAAGAGCTTGATGTCTACTACACAACCTTCTTCTTGTAGACGTTGTTGGGCCTCCAAGTGCAGAGGTTTGTAGGACAGTAGCAAATTTACCTCAAGTGGATGACCTAAGGTTTATCAATCCGTGGGAGGCGTAGGATGAAGATGGTCTCTCTCAAGCAACCCTGCAACCAAATAACAAAGAGTCTCTTGTGTCCCGAACACACCCAATACAATGGTAAATTGTATAGGTGCACTAGTTCGACGAAGAGATGGTGATACAAGTGCAATATGGATGGTAGACAATGGTTTTTGTAATCTGAAAATATAAAAACAGCAAGGTAACTAATAATAAAAGTGAGCACAAACGGTATTGCAATGCGTTGAAACAAGGCCTAGGGTTCATACTTTCACTAGTGCAAGTTCTCTCAACAATAATAACATAATTGGATCATATAACTATCCCTCAACATGCAACAAAGAGTCACTCCAAAGTCACTAATAGCAGAGAACAAACGAAGAGATTATTGTAGGGTACGAAACCACCTCAAAGTTATTCTTTCCGATCAATACGTTGGGATATTCCTATAAGTGTCACAAACAGCCCTAGAGTTCGTAGTAAAATAACACCTTAAGACGCAAATCAACCAAAACCCTAATGTCACCTAGATACTCCAATGTCACCTCAAGTATCCGTGGGTATGATCATACGATATGCATCACACAATCTCAGATTCATCTATTCAACCAACACAAAGAACTTCAAAGAGTGCCCCAAAGTTTCTACCGGAGAGTGATGTCTACTACACAACCTTCTTCTTGTAGACGTTGTTGGGCCTCCAAGTGCAGAGGTTTGTAGGACAGTAGCAAATTTCCCTCAAGTGGATGACCTAAGGTTTATCAATCCGTAGGAGGCGTAGGATGAAGATGTTCTCTCTCAAGCAACCCTGCAACCAAATAACAAAGAGTCTCTTGTGTCCCCAACACACCCAATACAATGGTAAATTGTATAGGTGCACTAGTTCAGTGAAGAGATGGTGATACAAGTGGTATATGGATGGTAGATAATAGTTTTTGTAATCTGAAAATATAAAAACAGCAACGTAACTAATGATAAAAGTGAGCGTAAACGGTGTTGCAATGCTAGGAAACAAGGACTAGGGTTCATACTTTCACTAGTGCAAGTCCTCTCAACAATAATAGCATAATTGGATCACATAACTATCCCTCAACATGCAACAAAGAGTCACTCCAAAGTCACTAATAGCGGAGAACGAACGAAGAGATTATGGTAGGGTATGAAACCACCTCAAAGTTATTCTTTCCAATCAATCTGTTGGGCTATTGCTATAAGTGTCACGAACAGCCCTAGAGTCCGTACTAGAATAACACCTTAAGACACAAATCAACCAAAACCCGAATGTCACCTAGATACTCCAATGTCACCTCAAGTATTCGTGGGTATGATTATACGATATGCATCACACAATCTCAGATTCATCTATTCAACCAACACAAAGGACCTCAAAGAGTGCCCCAAAGTTCTACCGGAGAATCACGACGAAAACGTGTGCCAACCCCTATGCATACGTTCATGGGCGGAACCCGCAAGTTGATCACCAAAACATACATCAAGTGAATCACGTGGTATCCCATTGTCACCATAGATACGCACGGCAAGACATACATCAAGTGTTCTCAAATCTTTAAAGACTCAATCCGATAAGATTACTTCAAAGGGGAAACTCAATTCATTACAAGAGAGAAGAGGGGGGAAGAAACATCATAGGATCCAACTATAATAGCAAAGCTCGCGATACATCAAGATCATATCATCTCAAGAACCCAAGAGAGAGAGAGAGATCAAACTCATAGCTACTGGTACATACCCTCGGCCCCGAGGTAGAACTACTCCCTCCTCATCATGGAGAGCACCGGGATGATAAAGATGGCCACCGGAGAGGGATTGCCCCCTCGGGCAGGGTGCCGGAACGGGTCTAGATTGGTTTTTGGTGGCTACAGAGGCTTCTGGCGACGGAACTCCCGATCTAATGTCTCTTCTGGAAGTTTTAGGATACATAGGTATATGTGGGTGAAAGAGATACGTCAGGGGACCAATGGGGGGCCACGAGGCAGGGGGCGCGCCCTAGGGGGGTGGGCGCGCCCCCCACCCTCGTGAGCACCTCCCTTCTTTCCTGACGTGCACTCCAAGCTTTTCCGGTAGCTTTCCTTCCAAAAATAACTTCTCTAGTTTATTTCGTTCTGTTTCGACTCCATTTGATATTCCTTTTCTTCGAAACACTGAAATAGGCAAAAACAACAATTCTGGGCTGGGCCTCCGGTTAATAGGTTAGTCCCAAAAATAATATAAAAGTGGATAATAAAGCCCAATATTGCCCAAAACAGTAGATAACATAGCATGGAGCAATCAAAAATTATAGATATGTTGGAGACGTATCAAGCATCCCCAAGCTTAATTCCTGCTCGTTCTCGAGTAGGTAAATGATAAAAACAGAATTTTTGATGCAGAGTGCTATTTGGCATAATTTGAATGTAATTCTTCTTAATTGTGGTATGAATATTCAGATCTAAAAGATTCAAGACAAAAGTTCATATTGACATAAAAATGATAATACTTCAAGCATACTAACTAAGCAATTATGTCCTCTCAAAATAACATGGCCAAAGAAAGTTCATCCCTACAAAATCATATAGTTTAGCCATGATCCATTTTCGTCACACAAGAATGCTCTCATCATTCACAACCCCGATGACAAGCCAAGCAATTGTTTCATACTTTAGTAATCTCAAACCTATAAACTTTCACACAATACATGAGCGCGAGCCATGGATATAGCACTATGGGTGGAATAGAATGTGATGATGGGGGTTATGTGGAGAAGACAAAAAGGAGAAAGTCTCACATCAATGAGGCTAATCAATGAGCTATGGAGATGCCCATCGATTGATGTTAATGCAAGGAGTAGGGATTTCCATGCAACGGATGCACTAGAGCTATAAATGTATGAGAGCTCAACAAAAGAAACTAAGTGGGTGTGCATCCAACTTGCTAGCTCACGGAGTCTTAGGGCACTTGAGGAGGCCCATTGTTAGAATATACAAGCCAAGTTCTATAATGAAAAATTCCCACTAGTATATGAAAGTGATAACATGAGAGACTCTCTACTATGAAGATCATGGTGCTACTTTGAAGCACAAGTGTGGTAAAAGGATAGTAACATTGTCCCTTCTCTCTTTTTCTCTCATTTTTTGGGCCTTTTCTTTTTTATGGCATTTCTCTTTTTTTGTTTGAGCCTTCTCTTTTTTATGGCCTTTCTCTTTTTTTATTTTTTTATTCCTCACTTGGGAAAATGCTCTAATAATGATGATCATCACACTTCTATTTATTTACAACTTGATACTAGAACAAAGATGACTCTATATGAATGCCTCCGGTGGTGTACCGGGATATGCAATGAACCAAGAGTGACATGTATGAAAGAATTATGAACGGTGGCTTTGCCACAAATACTATGTCAACTACATGATCATGCTAAGAAATATGACAATGATGAATGTGTCATGATAAACAGAATGGCGGAAAGTTGCATGGCAATATATCTCGGAATGGCTATGGAAATGCCATAATAGGTAGGTATGGTGGCTGTTTTGAGGAAGATATAAGGAGGTTTATGTGTGAAAGAGCGTATCATATCACGGGGTTTGGATGCACCGGCGAAGTCTGCGCCAACTCTCAATGTGAGAAAGGGCAATGCATGGTACCGAAGAGGCTAGCAAGGATGGAAGGGTGAGAATGCGTATAATCCATGGACTCAACATTATTCATAAAGAACTCACATACTTATTGCAAAAAATCTACAAGTCATCAAAAACCTCGGCACTACGTGCATGCTCCTAGGGGGATAGATTGGTAGGAAAAGACCATCGCTCGTCCCCGACCGCCACTCATAAGGAAGACAATCAAATAACACCTCAAGTTTCAAATTTGTTAATAACGTTTACCATACGTGCATGCTACGGGACTTGCAAACTTCAACACAAGCATTTCTCAAATTCGCAACTACTCAACTAGCACGACTTTGGTATTATTACCTCCATATCTCAAAACAATCATCAAGCATCAAACTTCTCTTAGTATTCAACACACTCATAAGAAAGTTTTTATTATTCTTGGATGCCTAGCATATTAGGATTATTAAGCAAATTACCATGCTATTTAAGACTCTCAAAATAATATAAGTGAAGCATGAGAGTTCATCTATTTCTTCGAAATGAAACTATCGCCATGCTCTAAAAGATATAAGTGAAGCACTAGAGCAAATGACAAACTACTCCGAAAGATATAAGTGAAGACCAATGAGTAGTTGAATAATTATGCAACTATGTGAAGACTCTATAACATTTAATAATTTCAGATCTTGTTATTTTATTCAAACAGCAAGCAAAACAAAAGAAAATAAAATGATGCTCCAAGCAAAACACATATCATGTGGTAAATAAAAATATAGCTCCAAATAAGTTACCGATGAACGAAGACGAAAGAGGGGATGCCTTCCGGTGCATCCCCAAGCTTAGGCTTTTGGTTGTCCTTGAATATTACCTTGGGGTGCCTTGGGCATCCCCAAGCTTAGGCTCTTGCCACTACTTATTCCACAGTCCATCGAATCTTTACCCAAAACTTGAAAACTTCACAACACAAAACTTAACAGAAAACTCGTAAGCTCCATTAGTATAAGAAAATAAATCACCACTTAGGTACTGTAATGAACTCATTCTTTATTTATATTGGTGTTAAATCTACTGTATTCCAACTTCTCTATGGTTTATAAACTATTTTACTAGACATAGATTCATCAAAATAAGTAAACAACACATAGAAAACAGAATCTGTCAAAAACAGAACAGTCTGTAGTAATCTGGATCAAACGTATACTTCTGGAGCTCATAAAATTCTCAAATAAATTTCTGGACCTGATAAATTTATCTATTAATCATCTGCAAAAATAATTAACTAAATAGCACTCTCCAAATAAAAATGGCAGCAATTCTCGTGAGCGCTAAAGTTTCTGTTTTTTTACAGCATGATCAACAAGACTTCTCCCAAGTCTTCCCAAAGGTTCTACTTGGCACAAACACTAATTAAAAGCATAAAACCACATCTAAACAGAGGCTATATGAATTATTTATTACTAAACAGGAACAAAAAGCAAGGAACAAAAATAAAGTTGGGTTGCCTCCCAACAAGCGCTATCGTTTAACGCCCTTAGCTAGGCATGATGATTTCAATGATGCTCACATAAAGGATAAGAATTGAAACATAAAGAGAGAATCATGAAGAATATGACTAGCACATTTAAGTCTATCATACTTACTATTCATAGGGATTTTGTGAGCAAACAACTTGTGGGAACAAGAATCAACTTTCATAGGAAGGTAAATCAAGCATAACATCAAAACTTTAAGCACATAGAGAGGAAACTTGATATTATTGCAATTTCTACAAGCATATATTCCTCCCTCATAATAATTTTCAGTAGCATCATGAATGAATTCAACAATATAACCAGAACCTAAAGCATTCTTTTCATGATCTACAAGCATAGAAAATTTACTACTCTCCATATAAGCAAAATTCTTCTCATTCAGAATAGTGGGAGTATCATAAGAGACTCGAATACTATAAATTGTTTCCACATTAAAAGAGTAATGTTCAGAGAAGGGGTAATCATAATCATGATATAAATATAATCACTACTTTTTATAGCATAAGTATCATCACAATAATCATCATAGGTAGGAGGCATGCTATCATCATTATAAATTTGCATATCAAAACTTGGGAGACTAAAAATATCATCTTCATTAAAGGTAGCATCCCCAAGCTTGGGACAAACATTAATTGCAGCAAATATATTCTCAAAAACATCATCTTCATCAAACATAGCATCCCCAAGCTTGGGCCTTTTCATATCATAAACATAATCACTCTCATCATTAATAGTATGGATAGCACCAATAGTATAGCAATTATCATATTCTTCCAAGCAAGTGCCAAAAAGATTTTCAAGATCATAAGAAGTATCATTACCTTCCATAATTATATTTTCATGAGGCACAATAGTAATAGGGGCAGCATTATTTTGGAGAGACATCCTTTTACCTCTCTTCCTTTTTCTTTTCTTCTTCTTCACCACATCATGTGTGGGTTCAATCCTCTTTTTGGAGCTCCTTATCAATGAGATTGGTTGAATAGGAGGCTCCTCCTCGTTACCTGATTCATCATAAGAAATAATAGGAGGATATTGGGAAGTCTCTTCCCTTTCATTAGTATTATCTTCATCTTCTATTTGTTTTCTTTTCTTTATGTAGTTGGCAATATATGGATTTTCAATGCAATTCACCGCACAATACATATAAATTTTCTCTAGATCAAAATGAAGAACTTTATCAAGGGAAAATTTTGGAATATCCTTAGTTATACGTTTAATTTCTTCATAACCCAAGAGCAAACTAAGTTCATTATGATGTGCAAGGGAAATCAAGTCATCACAATTTTTGGACACGATACGATCATGAACCAATTTGCATTGGGTACTAAAATGATCACGTTCATTGCAAAGTTCACAAGTAGGGATAAGAAAAATTAAATTTTCAGCACATTCATCTAGCTCTTCTTTCAACAATTTGGTTTCTAAGTACTTATGCCTCTTGCAATATCTATCTTCCCTATTTGGTGTGTACTTACAAACCCAATGCACTCCACAAAAATTGACATGTTTATAGGAGACATTTTCATCATAACTAGTGCAATCATCATTAGTATCATGGATATTCAAAGAATTCGTACTAACAACATTGCAATCATGCTCATCATTCAAAGATTTAGTGCCAAACATTTTAATGCATTCTTCTTCTCACACTTTGGCACAATTTTCCTTTCCATCATACTCACGAAAGATAGTAAAAAGATGAAGTGTATGAGACAAACTCAATTCCATTTTTTATAGTTTTCTTTTATAGACTAAACTAGTGATAAAACAAGAAACTAAAAGACTCGATTGCAAGATCTAAAGATATACCTTCAAGCGCTAACCTCCCCGGCAACGGCGCCAGAAAAGAGCTTGATGTCTACTACACAACCTTCTTCTTGTAGACGTTGTTGGGCCTCCAAGTGCAGAGGTTTGTAGGACAGTAGCAAATTTCCCTCAAGTGGATGACCTAAGGTTTATCAATCCGTAGGAGGCGTAGGATGAAGATGGTCTCTCTCAAGAAACCCTGCAACCAAATAACAAAGAGTCTCTTGTGTCCCCAACACACCCAATACAATGGTAAATTGTATAGGTGCACTAGTTCGGTGAAGAGATGGTGATACAAGTGGTATATGGATGGTAGATAATAGTTTTTGTAATCTGAAAATATAAAAACAGCAACGTAACTAATGATAAAAGTGAGCATAAACGGTGTTGCAATGCTAGGAAACAAGGCCTAGGGTTCATACTTTCACTAGTGCAAGTCCTCTCAACAATAATAGCATAATTGGATCACATAACTATCCCTCAACATGCAACAAAGAGTCACTCCAAAGTCACTAATAGCGGAGAACGAACGAAGAGATTATGGTAGGGTATGAAACCACCTCAAAGTTATTCTTTCCAATCAATTCGTTGGGCTATTGCTATAAGTGTCACAAACAGACCTAGAGTCCGTACTAGAATAACACCTTAAGACACAAATCAACCAAAACCCTAATGTCACCTAGATACTCCAATGTCACCTCAAGTATTCGTGGGTATGATTATACAATATGCATCACACAATCTCAGATTCATCTATTCAACCAACACAAAGGACCTCAAAGAGTGCCCCAAAGTTCTACCGGAGAATCACGACGAAAATGTGTGCCAACCCCTATGCATACGTTCATGGGCGGAACCCGCAAGTTGATCACCAAAACATACATCAAGTGAATCACGTGGTATCCCATTGTCACCACAGATACGCACGGCAAGACATACATCAAGTGTTCTCAAATCTTTAAAGACTCAATCCGATAAGATTACTTCAAAGGGGAAACTCAATTCATTACAAGAGAGAAGAGGGGGGAAGAAACATCATAGGATCCAAATATAATAGCAAAGCTCGCGATACATCAAGATCGTATCATCTCAAGAACACGAGAGAGAGAGAGAGAGATCAAACACATAGCTACTGGTACATACCCTCAGCCCCGAGGGAGAACTACTCCCTCCTCGTCATGGAGAGCACCGGGATGATGAAGATGGCCACCAGATAGGGATTGCCCCCTCCGGCATGGTGCCGGAACGGGTCTAGATTGGTTTTTGGTGGCTACAGAGGCTTCTAGCGGCGGAACTCCTGATCTAATGTCTCTTCTGGAAGTTTTAGGATACGTAGGTATATATGGGTGAAAGAGATACGTCAGGGGACCGAAGGGGGGCCACGAGGCAGGGGGCACGCCCCCCACCCTCGTGAGCACCTCCCTTCTTTCCTGACATGCACTCCAATCTTTTCCGGTAGCTTTCCTTCCAAAAATAACTTCTCCAGTTGATTTCGTTCCATTTCGACTCCGTTTGATATTCCTTTTCTTCGAAACACTGAAATAGGCAAAAAAAATAGCAATTCTGGACTAGGCCTCCGGTTAATAGGTTAGTCCCAAAAATAATATGAAAGTGGATAATAAAGCCCAATATTGCCCAAAACAGTAGATAACATAGCATGGAGCAATCAAAAATTGTAGATACGTTGGAGACATATCAGAGAGTGAAGACAAAAACATGTGCCAGCCCCTATGCATAAGTTCACGAGGTCACGGAACTCGCAAGTTGATCACCAAAACATACATCAAGTGGATCACGTGATATCCCAATGTCACCACAGATAAGCACATGCAAGACATACATCAAGTGTTCTCAAATCCTTAAAGACTTAATCCGATAAGATAACTTCAAAGGGAAAACTCAATCGATTACAAGAGAGTAGAGGGGGAGAAACATCATAAGATCCAACTATAATAGAAAAGCTCGTGATACATCAGGATCATGCCAAATCAAGAACACGAGAGAGAGAGAGAGAGATCAAACACATAGCTACTGGTACATACCCTCAATCCCGAGGGTGAACTACTCCCTCCTCGTCACGGAGAGCGCCGGGATGATGAAGATGGCCACGGGAGAGGGATTCCCCCCTCCGGCAGGGTGCTGGAACGGGTCTAGATTGGTTTTCGGTGGCTACAGAGGCTTCTGGCGGCGGAACTCCCCATCTATTGTGCTCCTCTATGTTTTTAGGGTATATGGACATATATAGGCGAAAGAAGTCGGTCAGGGGAGCCAAGAGGGGCCCACGAGGGTGGGAGGCACGCCTCCCTCCCTCGTGGCCACCTTGAAGCTTCCCTGACGTCTACTCCAAGTCTCCTGGATTGCTTCCATCCCAAAAGTAACTCTCCCGAAGGTTTCATTCCGTTTGGACTCCGTTTGATATTCCTTTTCTTCAAAACACTGAAATAGGAAAGAAAACAACAATTTGGGCTGGGCCTCCGGTTAATAGATTAGTCCCCAAAATAATATAAAAGTGTATAATAAAGCCCATAAACATCCAAAACAGATAATATAATAGCATGGAACAATCAAAAATTATAGATACGTTGGAGACGTATCAGTCCCATCCATGAAATGGGAATGAATTTCAAACACCACGGCACTGCTGATTGCCGGCAAAACATTGAGATACCTGGTTTTAAAATTCAAGTAAATCCAAAACTCGTCTGAAATTCATGAAAGTTGGCATGTTATCATGGAGCAGCATCAACATGCCGTGGTAAAAATTTTGTCCAATTTGCGGCAGGTTTGGGTATAAGCTTCTCACAAACAAGAGCTTCTCACAACAAGCCTTGTGGTTTCGGTAGGGAACATGTCACCTTTGGGGACGAAACAATATCCGTTGCCTCTTATTGCTTTCAAAAAATTTCTAGTGTCAACATAGAACAACATGAGTGTTGTGTTAAGTTTTGGAATTTTTCGGGGCTCGTTTGGACATTTTTATACATTAACTAGGTTTTCTAGGCATTTTATGTGCATAATTCAAATTTGACATACATGCACATGCTCCAGTGCATATAAATTGGTTGAAAAAGCAAATATGTGTCCTTGGGTGCATGCTTAGGTCCCATCCAAGAAATGATAATGAATTTCAAACACCAGAGAACTGTTGATTGCCGGCAAAATGTTGAGATACCTGGTTTTAAATTCTAGTAAATCCAAAACTCGTTTGAAATTCATGAAACTTGGCATGGTATCATGGAGCGGCATCAACATGCCGTGGTAAAAATTTTGTCCCATTTGGGGCCGGTTTGGCTATAAGCTTCTCATGAACCAGAGCTTCTCACAACAAGCCTGGTGGTTTCTGTAGGGAACGTGCCACCTTTGGGGATGAAATGATATTCGTTGCTTCTTATTGCTTTAAAAAAATTCTAGTGTCAACATAGAACAACAGGAGTGTTGTGTTAAGTTTTGGAATTTTTCGGGGTTCGTTTGGACATTTTTATACATTGACTGGGTTTTCTAGGCATTTTATGTGCATAATTCAAATTTGAAATACATGCACATGCTCCAGTGCATATAAATTGGTTGAGAAATCAAATATGTGTCCTTGGGTGCATGCTTAATTAGGTCCCATGCAAGAAATGGGAATGAATTTCAAACACCAGGGCACTTTTGATTGCAGGCAAAACATTGAGATACCTGGTTTTTAAATTCTAGTAAATCCCAAACTCGTCCGGTGCGCAGGTTCACCGAGAAGCGTGCGAGCTATTGGACGCGGGATTTGTGCATCTCTTCAACACAAACGGTTTAGTTAAGCAGTAAAGCGGCAGAAAGTAAACCAAAAAATATACGTGCTTCCACACGCCCCGTGTGCTGTACAAGCAGGCGTGAGTTGACGGGACGCATGCAGCAGTCTGCCGCGCTGGCATACCGGGAGGCGTGCGTGCAGGTGTGCGTATTGACGGGGAGGCGTGCAAGTAGCTGTGTGAAATGATGGTAGGAATGTCAGAAGTCCACCGCACAGGCTCACCGGGAGGCGAGACAACTTTCGACCGCAGCCCGCCTCGCTCCCACTGGTCCGTATTAATTGCGCACCCGAGCCGCCGACCATAATAGGCGGCTGCACCCCCGGTCCACAGTGGTCACCAACGTCTGGACTCTGGAGTGTATGATGATGCCGCCGAAGCGCACCATCAGAGGGAGTGGCGACACCGGGGCTGGTGAAGCACCCGTGCAATGTGTGAAGCTGGCCATAGAGGTCTCGCGCGGGCAGCAGCACGACCTTGACTTCGTCAGCGCCGTCGTCCCCCCCCCCCTAGCCGAAGCTGGAGGTC